>NC_137813.1:20026750-20041750 GCF_963921795.1 Nannobrachium achirus | reverse complement strand
GTGATGTCTGTTTGTTTCAGTTCATGTACTCAAAACCATGTGTCCGCGTCAAAACAACAACACAATTAACAAATGCCATTCCCTCGATATGCGTCGTTAATTCTCTATCCCAAACCAGAAATCCACAACAAACGCTCCTTGAGCACAAAAATCGTGACAGTTAATTTAACTCTGACGGAGTTAGATAAACACACAGGATTTTGCTGCGTAATTCCCTTTATTCGTCACTGCTGTTCTCTGGTACAACAGGGTTACGATTGTTGGAAAGCCTGTTTTCAGGCTTTAATAGGCTATTAATGTGGACAATGATCCCGAGTGCAGCGACACAGACCTTATGTAAGCCTGTTAATCTGGGGGGTTCTGTGTACGTCTGGCCAGGGCTATTTTCTCCCTGCAGTATAAATATAGACAAGAGTTTACTACTCTGCAGAGCTGGTTGAATGGGAGATGCTGTTGTTTTTGATTGCTTATTTCCTTGTCTTTATCACGTGTCTTCTTTACTCTAGACAAGATGCAAGTGGACAAATTCAGGGAGATATTTGTGTAATAAAACGTTATGTGTACCTTGTAGACTGCTAAATGCCATCACATTATCAATATCGAGGTATTATTCAGAAATAGTGATGTTTGATTTAGTACATTTTGCACAGCCTATCTATGACTACACTTTATCTGTGAAAATGTCTTTAATGGTGAAAATGAATTGTCAACAACATGGGCATGGAACTGGTAAATATTATATGGATAATACAGCATTTAAGCTGGTTGCACACTGCTGCGTTTTTCAGTAGCATTTTGGAAACCGAAACGTTTTTCAGGCCAAGGAGAGAGAGAGGAGAGGTAGAGAGAGGTCCGAAAATAAATACGAAACGGGCGGCAGTGTGCAAACATGATTGACATATCGTAATGTGAGGTTGATTTTTTTTATATACATGCTCCAAAATTCGCTTCTATATTCGGATGAAAAAACGCTGTACAGTATATTCAATGAATTAAATGAACAAATCAAAACGTGGAATATGTGGTTTTGTTTTTTAATCTTCACTGTATCTATTAGAAATGTCTTGGTTCACTATTGCTTTCTGTGTTGAAGACAATGGCGATGCTATTGAGTGATTGAAGTGTTACTGTTTACATCTTTATTTATGCACTTTTTAGTGGCTCTTGAGCAGCTATAAAGTGCCCTGATGCAGTATTTGTCAACTAGTATTATTGTGGAAGTAATCAAATGTGACTCAGTGTGACGTAATGATCTGGCCTCTTGTCTTCTTCTCTCCGCCAAAGACGGGAGATTGGAAGAAAGACATTAAATTGAAAGAACATTACTGGAGATTATTGTCTCACCTTCCCATACGCCTGAGGTGCCAGCCTGTTATCTCTCTCTCTCTCACTCTCTCTCTCACACAGACAGACACGCACGCAAACATACACAACACGCACGCAGGCTCCTGTGAGGTAGTGTCATGGTCACCAAGGCCCATGATAAAGTGTCATGTGTCACTTTCTCACCACCCGGAGAGAGGACACTCACACACACACGCGCGCACACACTCGCGCACACGCGCACACACGCACGCACGCACGCACGCACGCACGCACGCACGCACGCACGCACGCACACACACACACACACACACACACAGATCCGCTAGTCTAAGGTCATGTTCCCATCAAGCCTCTCTTCTCTCACTCGCTGTTGTTCGACTGTAAGGAGGCATCATTAGGAATCTGCAGCACGATTGATGTATCAGGTTGTCTTGGTTTTCACTGACGTGTGTTTGTGTGAGTGTAAAACCAAAGCCAAAAATCTTTGACCACACTGCGTTTTCTTTTTTGGCTCATCGTTGTTCTGCCTACATGCACTTGCATGCACTTGCATGTGTCAATTTGGGTAGGCCTACTGTATGTGTTGGTTCACGGCACCTCAGCATTACAGCTCTTTTTTTCACGTCGTTCCAAATGGACCCATCAGTTTACAATTTCAAACGTTGCCATTTAGTGCGAGATGTCGTTTGATGAACTCTAGTCAACAAACAACAGCGTTAACAGTCTAATAGGCCTGTAATTATAGAGTGCCTCAAAGAAACTAGGATACCGGGTAAACAATGAACCAAGCATCTGTCTAAACAACACGCTAATAACGCGCTGCCTGAATTAATTGAACTCCCAAGAGTGTACGAATGGAACCAATAAGACTTGGGGTCTTGAGCTAAAGAGTTTGGGAACCACCGTATTAAATAACATGGCGTGTGCCTACCTCTGTTGGGTTCGTTCCTTGTCCACGATCGTCAGAGTTGGAATATAGCCTTTTGGGCCTCTGGCCTTGGGAGTTGGACCCCCCGACCGGCGGAGTCTGGGCGCAGGAGGCATTTTAAAAGTGAAGGGGACATATCTGGGAGGTATGTGCGCGCGCATAGCGCGCGCGAAAAAATTTGGGGTATCCCCCCCCACTTTTGGTGATATCCCCCCCACTTTTGCCCCGAGGAGGGGGGGACATATCCCCTCCACTTGAGCTGAATTACACAGTTGTTTTACGCAGATTTCAAGGCATTTTTAAAATGAAATACACATGAATTCATTAAGTCTATATTAGATCTTTTTATTGAAGGAGTAACAGGCCAACAGCTGCAGCACTTTTTTTTTACCCTTTTAACCTTTTTTTAACTGCTTGTCACTATCGCGTCGCATTAATTATGATGTATTATTTATTTACTTATCATGTTATCACTAGTACTGCAATAACCAACACAACCAAAGCTTAAAACACACTTCAACACAAACACTGACATTAAACAGTCCTCTTGTCATAACCAACGTTTCTTTCATGTTTCTATGGTTAACTTTTTACCTCAAGAACACCGACTATAGCAGCAATTTGGCACAGCGACCGTTCATCACTCAAAACACTGGCCAGTGGCCACAATAAAATACAGTACTCAGAACTCAGAAGCATGACAGCCGCTCAGCCGCCAGAACACTGAACACACAATACAATGATACAGTCCACAAGCAGTTGGCACAGCACAGGTTAGAACAGGCCACCAGTCCAGAACACAATACGGTATAAATGTCATTCATTACCGGCTTGAGAATTGAACATCCTTCCTCCTCCTCCTCCTCCTCCTCCTCCAGTCCTCTCACACACAGCCCAAATAACAACAAAGTAATCCTTTAGCTTCCTTGTCCAGGGCCAGGGTGGCAACAAAAACAACAAATCCTTTCCTTGTCCAGGGTGGCGGCATTCCTTATTAACTATTTGAAATGGCAGAACCAAAGTTATAAATATTGTGTTCTATCGAGTTTCAGCCGTAGCAGCGGTCTCCTGTGCTTCCTTAACTATCGTTTCTTGTTGTTGCCAGATTTTGCGAGAGAAACAAGCAGCCAGCTATATGAAAACCACCCTGGAATATTGTGGTTTTCATATAGCTGGCTGCTTGTTTCTAAGAACTTGGCAACACAGACCAAACCATTTTGCAGGAAAACAGAGGGGTGTTCTCATTATAATAGCATCTGTAAATCGCTTCGATCGTGTTTAGTGCATGATTTCAGAATTTAGACCACTATGTCCCTGACTGGGGGGGACAGGGGGTCTTCTGGAAGTGAATGGAGGGGACAAAATTTCCCATTTTCGCCCCTGACTGGGGGGGATATCCCCCCCACCCAAAAAAAGTGGAGGTGTTAATCCCCCCCATACCCCCCTATCTCCTGCGCGCATGGGCGGAGAAGCTGTGGTTTGGATCATACCACCATCATACCAGCTCCACAGGGGCTCAGACGGGCCCGGAGACCAGACTCACAAGAGAAACCGAGAGAGAGAGAGAAAGCAGAGGTAGAAAGGTCAGCAGACATGTTAAGTCCTTTTAAAAAGCATGTTATTTGTAACACGTGTGCGCCCCAGCCTTTCTGCCAACACTTGTTTGTCACTTCAACAGCGTTATACAGTTGGGTAGCATTAAGGGCAGAGAGAGAGAAATACCATTGGAAGGAAATAAAGAAAACAAAGAACACAACCCCCGACCCCCACAAGCCCACAAAAAATGTAAGCGCCGTGCCACGATCTGCCTCCCCCCCCCCAAAAAAAAGGTCTTTGACACGCCAGGCAGAAATATAAACAGACAGAAACACAAGGCTACATGAGAATTCCACAACGCTTTGTCATCGCATAGCCACAATTGGTTGTGGTGGTGGTGGTGTGTGTGTGTGTGTGTGTGTGTGTGTGTGTGTGTGTGTGTGTGTGTGTGTGTGTGTGTGTGTGTGTGTGTGTGTGTGTGTGTGTGTGTGTGTGTGTGTGTGTGTGTGTGTGTGTGTGTGTGTGTGTGTGGCGAGGAGCTCATTCGGCTTGAGTTTCTTGCAGGTGGGATTTATGGCTCTTTGAAGTGAGCCGAGCCGGATCTCTGCGATCCGTTCCTTTTCAAAGAGCCGTTCAAAATACTACATGTAAAAAGTACAAACATTCAATACTACAATGTACAAAATACACAAGTAGAAGTGTAATTAAAATGTAGCCTACTTGAGTAAAAGCACTAAAGTAATGGTATCGAAATGCACGGAGTAGTTCACCCCCCAAAATGACTTTTTTTCTATTGATTTACTCATGTCATGGAGACTTGAGTTCAATAATGTGTTGTAGACTATTTGTAGCATTCCTAAGACAAAAATATGATTATAGTACATTTGACACATTGTGAGCTTGTAGATCGGCTATTTTCAAATGGCGGAAATGTATATGGCCAAAATGCAGGCCTATATAGGGTTGAAGTGATTTGTAATTATAATCAAAATCTAGAAAGTAACAAAATAACTAAAAGTAACTAAAATGAGACAGTATTTTGAACGGCTCTTTGAAAAGGAACGGATCGCAGAGATCCGGCTCGGCTCACTTCAAAGAGCCATAAATCCCACCTGCAAGAAAATCAAGCCGAATGAGCTCCTCGCGTGTGTGTGTGTGGTGGGGGGGGGGGTATTTCCTTTCGTCTGTTTTGGAAATTGCCATGTTTTTCGGCATAGGGTGTCCTCTTCCGTACCCTCCTCCTGTCTGCCCGCTGCCTGAGTTTCTGTCTGTCTGTCACTCTTTTCTTCCCTTTCTCTCTATCTCTCTTTCTCTCTTAAAGGTAGGGTAAGTGATTTCATTTAAGTTTCAGTTTTCATGTAGGTGACGGGATGGGGCCTTACTCCAATCATGATCAAGTGGGGGCGGGCCTTGTGCGCAAAAGACCCGCCCGACCATGATTGGAGCAAGGCCCCACTCTACCTTGATTGGGGGAAAACCTGTCTCCTCCACCAAAACTGAAAGTGCTTTTTTTCTCCTCACAGGGGATAAGGCTGAAGTCTAAACATAGAACAAACCGTCTATAGTAACTGGAACTATCAGAACATAGACCCATTTTGTTATTATTTGAATTAAATTAAATCACTTTACCCTACCTTTAACTCTGAGAATGTACAAATCTTAACTGAATGTTAAATTTGTACCTTCTCAAAATTACAAATGTTGATCATGATTTCTCTCTCTCTCTCTCTCTCTCTCTCTCTCTCTCGCTCTCTCTCTCGCTCTCTCGCTCTCTCTCTCGCTCTCTCGCTCTCTCTCTCTCTCTCTCTCTCTCTCTCTCTCTCTCTCTATCATTCTCCATCGTCACAGAGGTCGTTGAGGACGGACGGACGCCCCAGCTGGGCTGCCTCGATCCATCTCACACACAAATACACTCCAGCACACTGTGGCCTTTTGTTGTTCTTTCCAACTCTGCTACAGTATGCTGCCGCTGCTCAGTAGCACCAGGCCTGTTGTTATTGGGAAGTACACAGTCGTTGCCCCAGCAACGGTCGGAATTGGAATTACTGTAGCGAGCTGGAAGGCTGCTACGGCAAGATTTAGCCAAACTTTAAGACGCATGTAGAGCATGTGAGAGAGAGAGAGAAAGGGAGAGGGAGACACACACACATGCACACACACACACACACACCCTGAAAAGTGCATGCAGTGAAAGAAAATGGAGAACGGATTTCTGGAAAGAAATTACTACAGTACAACATTCTGGAAACTAAGTAACTTGAAAGTAAATCAGTGAATTTCCGCATTAAACATGCATACAGTACGTAATGATCATCCAACACACACGCGCGCACGCACGCACGCACGCACGCACGCACGCGCGCACACACACACACACACACACACACACACACACACACACACACACACACACACACACACACACACACACACCCATCTCTCTCTCCATCCAGGCACATACAGTATCCATTAGTCTGAGTGGAAATGAGGTTGTTCCTGGAACAATCCTTTGTCCAGCTCCAACCACCAGAATGTTACCATATACATATGTTACCGTACATCCATTCATCATGAGCTCAACAGTGCTACTCGTATTCTCTCTCTTTTACTAACTAGAACACCCCTTATGGCTCCAAATCAGACTATATTTGGACTATAGTCTATACTATAGTCTGCTGAAATGTCAACAAGTCTGTTCCATAGTCAGATACACAGCCAAGAGCCAGATACTGTTGAGGACTTTGTGTAAATTAAATAAAGCCTAATTTAGGTGTTTTTCATATTATTATACCGGTATGACTTCAGAATGTATGTGGCCAGTTGTGGGTTGAGTTGGCGCCAATTAGAAAATAACTATTACTTTCCCGATTCCAGGAAAGATGTAGATTCCGTGGCTTTCATCATGACAACATCGGTACCCAGAACGCAGAACGCCTCTTGACGCCTATTAAACGTATGGTTGTGTGAAACGGGTTGTATTGCAGCAGACTGTGGGGTCATCTGGGATCGACTCATTACCAGCAAAAATACATCCTGTGTTCTCCAGCCCCCACTATCATCATGTTTAGGCCCTTGCTGAAGAACACTAGAAAACATCTGCTCATCTGTCGACAACATGAACATCTGTCTAAACCAGTGGTTCTCAACCTTTTTAGGCCACAACCCCCAAAATAATCATATTTTAACTGGGGACCCCACCCCCCCCAAAATAATTTGGGGACCCACAGGTTGAGAACCACTGCACTAGAAAACATCTGCTCATCTGTTGACAACACACACATCTGTCTAAACAATTACAGGCAGAAGAGTGTCTGTCTGTCTGTCTGTCTGTCTGTCTGTCTGTCTGTCTGTCTGTCTGTCTGTCTGTCTGTCTGTCTGTCTGTCTGTCTGTCTGTCTGTCTGTCTGTTTGTATGCATGTGTTTCCGCATGAATATGTCATAGGCATGCTAACACAAACAATGTTCTGCATCCTCCCACGAATGCCACGAGTTTATATGCGTGCATATTTGTGCGTGCATTTGTGCATGTACTGACTGTAGCCTATGTATGCACGTGCACCCACGGGCGGTGAGGTCATAGGGAGCGCTGACTTCAGCGTAAACCCCAACAGAGACTAAACAAGCCACTCGCGGAGGATAAGAAACACAGCTGGGTGCATCTGTGAACAGACAGAAACGGCATGTTTCCAAGACACATCTTAACTCCTACAATAGCTTCTGTATGCATGGGAGTAGGCTATGGATTATGATTTCAATATTCATATTACATTTGTTTTTGTTATTTCCTTTATTCATCCTTTGTTAGTATCATTGCTGCTATAATGTCTGAGGAAGCCAGAACAAAACAAATGTACTCTTGTGTACACGTGCACAAGATCTAACAATAAAGAAACGTTGAACCTCAAACCTTGAAACGTAACAACATGAACCCTAGCGTCGCACTGCGATGCATTGTGAGCTTGTAGAGGAGCTGAGTGTTGAGTGAAATACTAGCAGTATCTACGGTAGTATAGATCAGGGGTTTTCAAAGTGGGTGACGGGGCACCCTGGGGTGCCGCAACGGCAGTCCAGGGGTGCCGCGAGATAATTTGAGAATATTTGGGATTTATTTGGACACTTGAAAAAATATTTAGTATCATTTTAAACTTGAAGTAAGAAGTTATTTTCAGTCAGTTCTAACCAAAATGGCTATTATCTCAATGCTTTCCTCGCAACATAATCACTAAAATATCGTCACTGTCGGGCAGAAACCTCGTATCTCCAAGTTTCAAATGTGTCTTTTGGTAAAGCAAAGCCCTGCTTCATCAATCATACAAGACTGTCGCACAAAACTAGTGAAAACAGATGATCTACAAGCACTGTGCTTGTAGATCTGCTGTTTTCACTAGTTTAGTACATTTTATAGATGATAAATACAAAACGAATGGTTTTGGACATACAAGGTTTCCACCTGACAACGACGATATGCTATAAATATAAGGTGCTGGGAGTGAAAATTATAATGTAGGGGTGCCTCGGATTAAAAAAAATATTTATGGGGTGCCCTGAGACAAAAAGGTTTGGGAACCCCTGGTATAGATCCCTTGGGGACTCCGGTTAAAAAAAGAATAGCCGATCTACAAGCCCCCGTGAGCTTGTAAATCTCAAGACTCTATTTACTTTACTTTATTTGTTTATTTAGACGGGACAATGCATATTAATGAACACTACATGAATGCAATGTAAATAAGCCGGAATTAGCAAGAATGCTAAATTTCATCCGTAGTCCCCACATGAAGACAAAACAATACATACCAACAAACAGTAACCCTACATTAGGAGAGGGCGCCTAAGAACATACATACAAATACTATTTTTCCTGAACCAAGAAAAAAGAAAAAAAAAAAACAACAACAAAACAACACATATTACTAACAGTACCCTACATTAAAAATCACACCCGTGTGAACTGAGCGCTGGTTTACCCACCAACCACCCCCCCTCTCCCCTTCCCCCCTGTGTGTGTGTGTGTGTGTGTGTGTGTGTCTGGCCTGGCCTGAACAACAGCGCCCCTCCCTTAACATGTGTGGTCATAAAAGGTACTGCAGGCCTGCAGGCTACATACAGACAGACACACACGCACACACGCACGCACGCATACACACACGGCCACGTATAGGAGACGGTGTAACCACCGCTCAAAAAGGATAGTTAAAAATATACGTACATGGCATGAGCTGTACTCTTAGAACTATACATGGTCACAGGTTTGATTGTCAACTAACCATTTTTTTAGATTGAACTTGAAGGATGGAAATGACAAACAGTCTCTTATTGTTAGAGGTAGGTCATTCCAGATTGAACATCCCTGCACTGAAAGGGTGTTTTTTCCAAAAGCGGTTACCCGGTACGGTACTTCGCAATCCCCTCTAGTGATTGCTCTAGTATTGAGTCCTCTATCAGGCTTCCTTTTTATGAATTCCTTTAGGGGAGGTGGGCATAGACCATTTAGGGTCTTATATATGATACTGACCTGTTTAAATACCTTAAAATTAGCGAAACTCAAAAAACGGTACCTCTGAAGAATATTACAATGGTGATATGAGTGGGGTTTCCTATCGAATACCTTAAGCGCACTCTTATATAGCTGTTCAATGGGTTTGAGAGTCGTTATACCTGTGCAAGACCAGTTTGTGAAACAGTACTCAATGTGTGATAGGATCATGCATTGGAGATACGATTTAGCAGAACTAACTGCCAAAAAAGGTCTGATTTGTTTAAAGTTCTGAAGGTTGAACTTGATTGTGTTTGTAACCTTTTTTACATGTTTTTTAAAGGTTAGGGTTGAGTCTAACATGACCCCGAGGTACTTGAACTCTGACACAAGTTCAAGTTCCTCTCCACCCAGAAACACATTTGATGATTCCATCACAACTGGTCTTTTGGAAAAAGCCATGCAGACCGTCTTTTTTGCATTCAGGAGCAGGCATGAGTCTGTAAGCCAGTCCTGAACGCTGGTCAGAACAGAAGTTAAAACCGTTGACACCTCTGCATAGCTCTTTCCATGAGTCAGTATAACAGCATCATCTGCGTACATCTGAATATGTACATCTTTACATACAGAGTTCGAGTTATGTGGGAGCCAGTGGGGTCTTAGCTCCCATAGTTAAAGTCTGGGACCCCATAGTCAACAACCCCCTTTGGGGTCTCTTTTTTTCTAAGTGTGTTTTTTTTTTTTTTTTTTTATGTTCCATTGGAAGAATTTATATTATTTATGTTAACTAGATATACTAAATAAACATGTTAGACAGTAAGACTGAACAATGACATCACACCGTTTAATCCTACTATTAATTTTATTATTATAAATCAGGCGCATTTAATGTGGGGTGTGAGTCTTCCTTTACCGTCCGGGTTATAACACACTCGCTGCAATGGTTCCTACCTTTCTGGATGCAGACCTACCCAGCTGCGTGGTCTCGCCATGGCCTGGGCATAGGCTAAGCTAGGAACCACTGCATCGAGTCTTTGCACTTCTAGCCACGGCCCGGACGGCAAAGGAAGGCGGACACGCCGGAGAGCAACAAAACAACCAAACAAAACAACGCTGTCTTAGCAGCGACCGAGTATTTCCCGGTGAACCTAAGCGCAACGGTGGGGGCTTTGGAGTGTGGGGGGCACCACTGACTATTGCTGATGATTTATGTATTGAGAATGAGAGCTCACTAGAAGTTAATTTAATGTTTTCCACTTTTCCATGATGATTTCCTTTATCCTCATCTAATCTTGCGCTAATGCACGCATCTGTTTTTGCCATGTTTTAATGCCTTATTTTAGTTGTTTCTCAAGCTCGCAACCCTCCTTGAGTCCTTCTTGCCCATCCTTGCCCCCACCTTTGCGCACAGGTTCACCGGGAAATACGCGGTCGCGTCTTAGCAAGACCATACCCGAGGGAAGTAGGGGTGCTGGGGGTGCGGCCGCACCCCCTCCCCCACGTCCCACCGCACCCCCTAAAGGGGGGTTGGGGGGAAAATATTGCCGATCGGCAAGTAGAGGCTCTGACATCAGTGGCGTGAAGTAGGAGCTATTGGCTACTTCTATTTCCAGTACAATTTCAAAATAAACATGTGTTGAATGATCGATTGTATAGACAAAAAAAAAAAAGAAAGGCTCTTGTTTTGAAATGTGCTTCTGGGCACTGTTCAGAGAGGAAATGGCTTTCAAAGGACTTCCCTTTTAACTTGTCTGAACGTCTGTCTCTCCGTGCGTAACTGATGCGTCATGGACTCGGTGGATTATAACAATACGGCCATAAAGGAATATACAGAACACCAAGACAACACAACCTAGGCTATGAAGGGATTAAACATCGCCCTCTGCTAGCCCTGGCGTCCTCACTGGTGAGTCGTGGGCTCGTGGCTATAGACTTGTAATGATGAATGAATGCTATGTTATGCTGCTGTGCTGCCTGGCTAGGCTAACGTTTGGGCTAGCTAGTGGCTAATGGCTATGGTGTACCAGAACCATCGCCAATGAAGCCTGGGTTTCCGAGGCTAGCTGTTTCCTAACACTGGGGTCTGGACCGATGTGGCGGACACGTTGTATGGGTCACAACGCACTGAACACAGTGCGAAGCAACTCGTTGTGAGCTTGTACATCTGCTATTTTCACTACTTGTTTGGTACAAGGTAGTAATGTCTCTTGGTTCACGGGCTAAAACGTTTGGGAACCATCATACTTGCTGTTGTAGACAGGTTCACGGGCTAAAATGTTTGCTTGCTGTTGTAGACAGTGGTGTAAAGTAACTAAGTAGATTAACTGAAAAGCTCTGGGAACTGAATGATTTTATGAAACTGGCACTTGTTGTCTGACTGTTGGTACCAAGAAATCCAGACTATATACCGAAAAATACCTGATTTAATATGATTTAATATAGGAAAATACTCGTTTTAGCCGACTTTATACCCGAAAAATAGGGCCCCCATAACTATGGGGGCCACCCCCATAACTATGGGGGCCCTATTTTTCGGCGGCGCCGCTAGAGGGACCCCATTGCTCTCGGAGTATAACTCGAACTCTGTTTACATACATCAGGTAGATCGTTTATAAACAGAGAAAACAGAATTGGTCCTACTATTGATCCCTGGGGGACACCAACCGAGCAAGTGTGATAAGGAGACTTGATGCCATTTATACTAACACACTGTTCTCTATTTGATAGGTATGATGTAAACCATTTGATGGCCTCTGGGGACAAGTTGAAATGTGTTAGTTTGGACAAGAGGACCTGATGGCTGACAGAGTCAAATGCTTTCTTGAAATCCAAAAATACTGCCATTGCGCATGGGGCTTTGTTCAAAGCACACTTTAACTTTTCAATGAATAAGCAATTTGCTGACTCAGTGGAGTGGAAGGCTCGAAACCCAAACTGCATAGGATGCAGAGGGGTGTAGCCTTTGTCTAGATGTTTAACAATAGACTTTACAATCCACTTTTCAGCCACTTTTGATATAACAGGTAAGATGCTTATGGGTCTATAGTTTGATATGTCCGTTTTTGAGCCAGATTTTCCTGTGTTCACCTATTCTTCTCTACATCACCTGGTATTTTATCGTTTGTATCGTTTTGTAAACTATTTGCATGCATGTGATATGGCCTCTAAACACTTTTCAGTCTCCTTTCATTTCTGCAGAGAGGATTAGTGGCATTGCAATGACAGGGATCTGTGAGAAAGCACACGTGAACACACACACACACACACACACACACACACACACACACACACACACACACACACACACACACATCTCTACATTAAAATTGCAAACATCTTTACTGCGCCCCGCATCTCGGCTTTTTTATGCCTTGCTTTCTTTTGCAAGTCATCGAAAGAGCCTGGTGTCATGATGGGGTTAAAACAAAAAAAAATGTGTGTTTGCTCCGTTGACGTCTCAGCGTCCCCCGTGGGGCTGTGGCAGCACCGCAGCCTTTCCCAAATACATCCCACAGCGAAAAGATCATCGCTGCCCACTGGCTCATAATGACACGGAGATGACAGCGACACACAAAGACCCATTTGGGAAACTCTGACTTGTCTGTTTACTCACTGTGAGAGCCCTCTCTCTCTCTCTCTCTCTCTCTCTCTCTCTCTCTCTCTCTCTCTCTCTCTCTCTCTCTCTCTCTCTCTCTCTTCCTGGTCCCCTCCAGCCCCCACCCCACCCTCTCAGTGTCTCATTTGGGCCTGGGATAATAGGAAAAAGCTGTTGCCTGTCGGCTGTAATGTAACAGGACAGAATAGGAGATGTGTGTGGAGGCAGTCAGCTGAGAGTCACACCCTGCAGTCCCAGAGATCATCACTCTGTGAGCAGCGCAGATCAAATCTAGTGCAGCGACTCTCAGTCTTTTCCATGTCCAAGGACCCCCAGTTTGACACGCATTAGGCCACGGACCCCCGTTTGGTACAATTTTGTGTCTCTGGGACCCCAAATCTACATTGTAAAGGACTCAGTCCGAAAGTGTACAAACTGGAACGATTGCACGCTCTCAGAAGAGTTACATTTGGACCCCACGGTGGGCCTTGGACCCAACGTTGAGAAACAGTGATCCAGATTCCAGTACATCGAGTAGCGAATAAAACAGAGTTCGCTCCATGTTGACTTGATAGCAGGAGGAGGAGTTGTACACTGTGCCTTGATCTATTCTAGGCTATTTACATGCAATACTTGCAATGTATTAAAGCGTGACATTCTGAGCAAAATGAAAGCAGGCCGATGGAACTATGGAGGCTTGGTTTGCATGGAAAATAACATGCAATTTCAGGTTTCACTTTCTCTTTGTTCCCAGGAACAAATTATTGGAGGCGACTTTGAGGTACCCAAAAAAATAAAAAATAAAAACAGTTTAATATTAGTGTGAACTACGTAGTTTAGTTTGAAGTAACTAGTTGTAGCATATGGAGCCTCCCTCCACGCCGTGCTGCTTCGCTGAATGCCATCTGCGTTACGTCCAGATGTGTCTGGACTCTGTGTTTATGTGTGTGTGTGTGTGTGTGTGTGTGTGTGTGTGTGTGTGTGTGTGTGTGTGCCTGCGTGCGTGCGTGTGCATGCGTGCGTGCGTGTGTGCATGTGTGTGTGTTTACACTACTATGGAATGGCTGGAGTAAAAGCATGGTATGCGGGATGTGGGAGGTCATGAGTCAGGGGTGAAAATTGGACACGGCGGTGGGGTGGTTTTTCGAGGAGTGGGGAATGTCGGGGAACAGATGTGTGTGTGCGTGTGTGTGTGTGCGTGCGTGCGTGTGCGTGTGTGTGAACATAGCCATGTGTCTTCAAGTCTTATCTCCCCAGGGTTGACAGCATGGTGAGCAGTGGGGTCATTCCCCTCACTGTGAACTGAAAACACACTGGTCTGACTGTTCGTCAGCACTGAAGAACTGTGGTGTGTGTTTCTCAAACTTTTAAATTCCAAGGTCTCCCCTTAACTCTTGACAGCATACAAATGGAACCAAATGGACCCGTTAGGGTTCATTTGGTTCCATTTGTATACTGTCAGAGTTACAGACTCGTAAGAGTCAATTTAGACCTTCCTAAAGGAACCCACAGAGTCATTGGAAACCACTTTGAGAAACACTGATCTAAATGTTTTACTTTAGTAAAAGTATCAATATTGCAGTGTAGAAATACTCTGGTAGGGTGCCCTCAGACCAAAATACCCATGAGAGTGGAATCTGCGTTCCTCCAATGCATTTCAATGATAAGGGAGCGTTTTTTGCAGAAATCCTCTGCTGGCATGAAACCGCTTCACTCTCATTGAAATGCATTGGCGGAACGTGGATTCCACTCTCATAGGTATTTTGGTGTGGGCACCCTTAGGATGCCCTCACAACAAAATACCTAGAGTGGAATCCGCCAATGCATTTCAATGAGAATGGAGCGTTTTTTGCCAGTAGAGGATTTCTGCAAAAAAACGCCCCATTCTCATTGAAATGCATTGGCGGATTCCACTCTAGGTATTTTGGTAGGGCACGGTCACGCCGCACATGGCAGCAAACTGCTCCATTCCCATTGAAATGCATTGGCAGAATCTGCCCTCATAGCTAGAATTCTAAATGAATTTGAGTAAAAGTACAAAAGTATTGGTAACAAAATGTTCTTAAAGTACCAAAAGTAAAAGTACTCATTATACAGAATGTCCCATTTCAAGTTTTTAAATGTATAATTATATATATATAT
>NC_137813.1:20001750-20021750 GCF_963921795.1 Nannobrachium achirus | reverse complement strand
TCTCTCTCTCTCTGGCCCACCACACAGACAGATATCTGCCAGACTGCCACACACTGATAACAGGGGCGTGGTTCCACACGTTACACCACCGTTCCATTACACACACATGCTGACATACACAAACACATATACCAGGGGTCTTCAACGTTTTCAGGCCAAGGACCCCTTTGTTAAGCGAGAGATAAAGAGCAGGGACCCCCACAACCTTTTCATAGATTCCATATAGTTTCATCGTCTGACAGCACAATCATCCGCGTATTTTCTGTGTATATGTCTATTTGTGTTATGAGATATTTAACCACTTGAACTGTCAATACTTAATAAACTTGACCTATCACTCTGTTTTTAGCCTGCACACACACACACACACACACACACACACACACACACACACACACACACACACACACACACACACACACACACACACACACACACACATTTGGAGAGAGAGAGAGAATAAAAGAACAGTAGTTGTGTAAAAAGGTGTGGTGAAATGGGGTGAAGTGGAGGACAATTGGGAGATTAGTAGAGAGATATGGAATGATAGAGAAAGACAGCTGGATGGAGAGAATGTAGGCGAAAAGTCTAAAAAACAGCTGTTGGTATGTTGGTGTCCTCTTTCTTTCTCTTGATCTCTCTCTGTCTTTCATATGCACATGTTATGAGATATTTAACCACTTGAACTGTCAATACTTAATAAACTTGACCTATCACTCTGTTTTTAGCCTGCACACACACACACACACACACACACACACACACACACACACACACACACACACACACACACACACACACACACACACACACACACATGTTGTCAGGCTGGCATTGCAGCCTATAGCGTGCCCGGACCACCACGCCAGCAGCCCTGGCCATGTTATTTATGAACATGTAGATCCACGATTTGTGTGTGAACACTGTGTGTGTGTGTGTGTGTGTGTGTGTGTGTGTGTGTGTGTGTGTGTGTGTGTGTGTGTGTGTGTGTGTGTGTGTGTGCGTGCATGCGTGCATTCTCACAATTCTTTCGGCCCCCTCTGTAGACGAGCACTGTTGTAGTCGTGGAAACTACATGTGTTTTAAGAGGGATGCGCGCGCACACACACGCACAAGCAAGCATGTATGAAAATGTACACGCGATTACATACAAAGTCAATGCAAAGACGAGACGACGCGCGACCGGGCGATGCACGAACAGGCGCGGCACGAACGATCCGAACAGGGCGGCGCGAACGGTCGCCTCGTGGCCGCGCCACTTAGAAAAATCCAATTGAAGCGACCTTCACTTCACCCCCACTCCACCCATCGCGTCCTGACAGCCAATCATCATTGATGTTGTCCGGAAAAACGGAAATGTTTTTGGTGTTTGGAGTTGGGACTCCTTTTTTCCCGGGTGTTTCGCCTTGATTCCAACGGGACATGATTCTTTACCAACGCGGACCTGCGCGACCAAAGTGAAGCGATAGAAGCGACTAGAATAGAAGAAATAGCTTCAGGTTTGGACGCAGCTTGAGAAATCTATGAACATTTTTAATCTGCAACAACAATAATGTCGTGGGGGTCCCTGCTTCATCTCTCTCCCAGCTAATAATAAGGGGTCATTGGCCCGAAAACGTTGAAGACCCCTGTTGTAGTGGTTCCACCGAGGACACCTGCCATGTGTTGACTGACAGGTTGATGGGCCAATAGAGGTGAGAGGAGCTTTCAGGGTCGATTGGCCACAGCAGGGGGCCAGACTTCCTGGATTGATCCCTGAGAATTCTAGAGCTCTGCGTGCATGTGTGCGTGTATGTGTGTGTGTGTGTGTGTGTGTGTGTGTGTGTGTGTGTGTGTGTGTGTGTGTGTGTGTGTGTGTGTGTGAGTGTGTAACATAAACCAGATGACCACGACACCACCTGGGGAGAGAGGAGGAAGAGGGGAGACCGGATGAGAGAAGGAAGAAGGGAGGGAGGGAGGGAAGAGGAGAACAAGTAGAGTAGTGAAGGGAACGGACCGGAAGTAGAACATCTGGTCTAATCACGAGCTTTTGTGTGCATTGTATAATATTTATACATTTTAATGAGGTTCTTCTGTTTATTCATTTCCATCAGCAGCATGGTTCAGAGGGCTGTCTTTTATGCTCAATTAGACTCACTGATTTGGGCCTTTGTGTGCTGAACTGGGAAGGATGTGTGTGTTTGCCTCCGGCTTGGCTGGGCGTTCCAATTATTGTGGAGTGTTTGCGGGCGGGAAGCCAGTATAGGGACTGCGATTCCCCACCGTGGCCCAGGGCCCACTGGTGGGCTGGACGGATATTATTATTATTATTACTAGCGACTCCTACTGGTTGGTTAACAATGGTTGTTAAGGGAGATGGGATCTGGGGAGAGTGAATACCCCCCCGCCCCCTCTCTAGGTTTTCTTCAGAATATTTATGACACTGATTTGACACATTCTCAAACTTTATTTTTTCAAGGAATCTTATAACTCTGAGAGTGCACAAATGGACCAAACAGGTCTATTTGGTTCCATTTGAACACTCTCAGAGTTACAGACCCGTAAAGGTCGTTTGAGGCTATAGCTCTTTGTGTTTCTGGTAATATTATTGTCCGCCTGTACTGTATATGTCCATTGTCCATGGCAAAAATTAAATTTTCACAAAGATTTCCACCACAAGCCAACATGGCGCTGACTCCTGCTAGCTGCAGGTGAAAAGCAGTGGCTTGTGTGCATGGTGGGAGACATGTGGTTGTCTATACCACAGACCAACAGTGGAGGCTGGCAGCGACAGGGACCACAGTGCACATGGGGGGGATTGGCAATGACTACTTTGGGGAGAAAGTGAAAAATAACAAAAGACTGTTTAGTGTTGTATCCTCTTGTCCTGTATGTACAGTATTGTACCCATCAGGTTACAATTCTCTGAATGTTGGTGGGATTATATTTGTTTTGACATTGTCATGGCATATCATTTCTGCGTCGCTGAATTTTGAGCAATTGGGGGAAGAAGTGGTTGCTTTCTTTGCTATGTCTTCATCCAATGGGTGTTTGTTGCGACCGTAGGTCGCAGTTTAGTATGAGAAACGGCACATCATGTCTCCGTCTGTGTCAGGTCTACGCTCTGACATCACTGTGATGTCAGGGGAACCACACTAAAAGAATCCCTTTTATGCCCATATATGGAGATCCCTGATGTCATCAATATTAAGCCCATATCTAACAGGACTTCATATGGGATTGCCCATATATGGAGGCCACATCGGCCACATACCACACTAACGGAATCCATATGTCCAAGACATATGGCCAAGACAGCCCATGTCTGTGTGGCTGGTTCTACAGACAGGGATCTCCATATATGGGCATAAAAGAGATTGTATGTATGATGTCAGATGTCATAGACGTCATAGGACTTTAACATAACGAATAACTGAGTAAGCATGTTTGGGGTCTCACAGCAAATCTCCATACATATGTACATGGATCTCCATATATGGGTACCAGGGGTCTCGATCCATACGGTATATGGGTAACTGGTCCAATATAGATCACTGGCCAGAAGACCCTTAGGCGTCTTACTGGTTGGTATATGTGTATTGTGAGGCTGTTCATGACATGTACACATTGAAAGCATTCCTGATTGACTGACACAAAAATACATTCATTCTTGAAAATATATTTCCAAATGCATTGTTGTGGCCAATCCCTATTGAACAGTTTGATCATCTATCTATAAATGCGACAAATCTCTGTCTGTTTGTTTGTAATCCGCGTATCTCGAGAACCGTTCGTCCCACCGGCTTCAGATTCGGCACGCGCGTTCCCCGCCGCCGCGCGGAGTGCAGTGCCAGGCCTCGACCCGACCCGACTCGCGGTTTTCCGAAACCGGCGCGAAACGTTCGGAATCTCCTTATGCGGAGCTGATTGTTGACATCAGGCTGTTCCGGAGGAAATCGGCGCAAGCGCTGAGTCATTGTGACATCACTTCATAAAAGGCTCTGACATCACGTACGCCACATGAGTCAACACAAAATCTCTGTGAATGTGTATGTATGTATGTAATCCGCGTATCTCGAGAACCCTTCTTCCCACCGGCACGCGCGTTCTCCAGATATGGGCATAAAGTCTGACATCAGAGTTTTCCGCAACCGGTACTGTGTGTTCAGAGATCTTCATATATGGGCATAAGTGGACAAAGACAAACAGATGGTCAAAACGGGTCCTATGACAACAGGTATATTGGGGTTTGCATTAAAGGGTGGGGCATTCATGGGGTTTGCATTAAAGGGTGGGGCATTCATTCCCTATTTCAAATTCGGCACGTGCGTTCCCCACCGCAGCAGGTAGTGCAGTGCTCGGCCTCAACCCGACCCGACCCACGATTGTTTGAAAAAGCGACAGAAATCTCATATATGGGCATAAAATGGACGCAGACCCGCCGCCGCGCGGAGCGCAGTGCCAGGCCTCGACCCGACCCGACTCGCGGTTTTCCGAAACCGGCGCGAAACGTTCGGAATCTCCTTATGCGGAGCTGATTGTTGACATCAGGCTGTTCCGGAGGAAATCGGCGCAAGCGCTGAGTCATTGTGACATCACTTCATAAAAGGCTCTGACATCACGTACGCCACATGAGTCAACACAAAATCTCTGTGAATGTGTATGTATGTATGTAATCCGCGTATCTCGAGAACCCTTCTTCCCACCGGCACGCGCGTTCTCCAGATATGGGCATAAAGTCTGACATCAGAGTTTTCCGCAACCGGTACTGTGTGTGCAGAGATCTTCATATATGGGCATAAGTGGACAAAGACAAACAGATGGTCAAAACGGGTCCTATGACAACAGGTATATTGGGGTTTGCATTAAAGGGTGGGGCATTCATGGGGTTTGCATTAAAGGGTGGGGCATTCATTCCCTATTTCAAATTCGGCACGTGCGTTCCCCACCGCAGCAGGTAGTGCAGTGCTCGGCCTCAACCCGACCCGACCCACGATTGTTTGAAAAAGCGACAGAAATCTCATATATGGGCATAAAATGGACGCAGATAAACAGATATCTCCATATATGGCATATATGGGCATACAATGGATGCAGAATCACAAAGATCTCCATATACGGGCATAAAAGGGACACAGACAGACAGATACAGAGATCTCCATATATGGGCATAAAATGGATGCAGATAGACAGATATCTCCATATATGGGCATATATGGGCATAAAATGGACCCAGAACTATAACTGCAGTGATCTCCATATATGGACATAAAATGGACACCGACAGACAGATACAGATATCTCCATATATGGGCAAAAATGGACACAGGCAGACAAATGGTCAAAACGGGTCCTATGAAAACAGGTATAATGGGGTTTGCATTAAAGGGCGGGGCATTCATTCCCTATTTACATTGTTCCGAGTTGGCCAGGTCGCCGACTAGACGCTGGGCCGCCCGAAGGGCGGCCCAGCTTCTAGTAACAATAATGTGGCATAATGCCCTCATTGCCCTGCATGCCGCGAGGGCTGCATGAGAGAGTTCTTGTGCAAGTCTTCCACGTGTCATGCCAAGTTCCCATGTTTCCATCACCTCCCGTCTGCCATTAGCAGGGGCGTCGCTCCAAATTCTGGGCCCTGGGTACAAGGATTCACTTCAATTATGTTGTGCTTTAACTATTGAAAAATAACAGATATACAAGCTCACAGCGCGGCACCGAGTGCCGCGCTGCAAGCTTGTAGATCTGCTATTTTTGAAAAATCGTGAAAACTTTAATCTTGAAAAATATTTCAAATGGTTCAAAGGGTTTTTTTTGTTTTTTTTTAAACTATGTTTCTATGTCAGTGATGCTCAAACTTTTTCACGCGAAGGACCCCCAAAATGATATGTATTTGGCCACGGACCCCCATTTCAAAATATTTAGTTCCAGTAACCCCCCCAGAAGCAAAATTTGAGTTACAAATGTTCGCTTAAAAATATATATATATTCAAAGATTTGCACACATTTTCATGAAAATAGCAGATCTACAAGCTTGCAGCGCGGCACCGAGTGCCGCGCTGTGAGCTTGTAGATCTGCTATTTTTCAATAGCTAAGGTATAACATAATTAAGGCCCCTCCACCTTGGGCCCTAGTAACTCAGTCCCACTCCCCCCCCCCTTGTGACGCCTCTGGCCATTAGTGACAGAGGAGCCTCCAGTCATAACATCATACCAGTCATCTACGGTCTGCTCCTGCTGCCGTATTGTCACCGTGTCACACGGCTGACTGCACGGACGCCACTCTCTGTGTGACGCAGTGTGACAGTTGAGCTGGAGGCCATTTTGGCGAAGGTGTTGAATAACGTGTGTTGTTGTCATGCGTCTCCTCGCCAAATATTCAGATCATAATATTCGTGCAGGTGCTCCGAGCACAGCTGCCCGCCCCATCTTTTTTCCGTCCATAATTTACACGATTGACACTTGAGGCAGATTCTAAAAGATTTCGGTATGTTGCTGTATATCAGTGGTGCTCAAACCTAACAAGGACCCCCAAAGTTACATGTATTTGGCTGTGGACCCCCATCTGAAAATAATTTGTGACCAGTGACCTCTATAAGCAATGATTTGAGTTAGCGCCGGCTGGCCTAGCGGTCTGGGCGCCTATACCACATTTAAAAAAAATGTGGAAATAGCAGATCTACAACCTATTTCCACTATCAATGTTCTTTTTTACT
Source organism: Nannobrachium achirus (assembly GCF_963921795.1). NCBI lineage: Eukaryota > Metazoa > Chordata > Actinopteri > Myctophiformes > Myctophidae > Nannobrachium > Nannobrachium achirus. Next base: position 20,015,058 of record NC_137813.1, on the reverse strand, counting down.
GTAAGTATAAAGTTGCAAACATGTCAGCCATTTCTTTGTATATTTAGGTTATGAATATGTGTCATATCTGCCATGTGCAACTTCAAAGACTAATAATAGCCAAATAGAAATGTAATTGTCAACGACAATAACGTGTTAAATCATTATCGCAATTATTTGAGTGACAATTAATCAATCGTCATGTAAAATGTCATATCGTGACAGCCCTCTCCATGAGGGCCATGTCAGTGGCTTTAGGTTTAGGTCTTGACATTCTACATGCTGAACATCCATTTTTCAGGTCAAGTAAGGGTCAGTCAATCTAGCTAAAGACACTCAAAGGTCAAAACGAGGGTGACTCTACCGTCTGTGTCGGATCCCTCACCCTAGGAACAGACACATGATAACGTGACTGTGTTGGTTATGATATAGGGCTGCGACAGGTCATCAAACTAATGGATTTAATTATTATAAATAATTGATTTTAATAAAATAATAAAACCATTTTTTTATTTATAGACAATAAAATAGCAGCTCCACAAGTGCAACAAATTAACAATGCATGACAACATTGTACGACATTAGAGTATAAATTAGAGCTTAGGTGGTTAATTAGACTAAACAATTTATTTCATTATTAAAAGAATCGATTCTATTTTTTATGAAATATATAAATATATATCATATCATATAACAAAAAGAAAATTATCTATATACTTGCAAATGCAGACCTACGATGATAACCCAAGCCCCCGGGGCGCTTCTAATCATGAAGCGCATCTAGGCTTCTTCTTGTATTGATGCGCGTTCATACCGGAAGTGCTTGTTCATGAATTAGAGCCCCAGCGCGTACATGAACACAAACTATGATGCAAAATGCGTCACAGAAGCAAAATAGAAGCCCCACTACGTCACGTTTCAGAAGCGTCTCAAGCGCAGAAGTACGCTTCATGCGCTAGGTGAGCAACTCAATGCAAGTGGACGGGCGGGGATATCCGGTGTCCTCTCTATTCTCATTATAACTCTATGGGATAACCCAGTGACTCTTTATTGTCTGAGATGAGTTGGGTTCAGCTCTGTGTTGGGTGAGGTGGATTAAACTAATCAAACCTTCATTCAAGGTGTATTCATTGCAGCTGTGTGGCTGTGTACAGACAGGTGCTGCTGATAATGCAGCTATTGTGTGTCATAAATAAAAGGTGTTGCAGTAGTGTGTCATTTGATGTCATATAAGGAGTTCATACCGAGGTCAAATATCCCCAGAACCACAGAGATATACTCTGTATCCCAGGGGTCCTCAGAGTTAATACAGGGGGTGCTCCAAATCTTTGCTTGAATCCACTTGAACCCTAGTGTCCTTATTCTGAGAACTTTAGCCAAAAATAGCAGATCTACAAGCTCACAACGCCTCGCGAGCTTGTAGATCGGCTATTTTTGGCAAAGAGCTTTGGTGTAGAGGGGAAAAAGAGCAGACTAAGTACGGTTTGAAAATTTGAAATTTGAAAATACACTGGTGATCGATCGTACTATCAAACAATGAAACTATATGGAATCTATGACAGGGTTGTGGGGGTCCCTGCTTCATCTCTCTCTCAGCTAAGGGGTCCTTGGCCTGAAAATGTTGAAGACCCCTGCTGTATCCTCATTCCTCACATCTCTCTCTCTTCATCTCTCTCCTCCCTCCCTCCATGTTGTTTTTCATCACAAATCTTGTTTCCTCTTCATCTAAGGTGATCCCCCCCACCCCCCCATATATTTCTCTTGTATTATGTCTTTATTTTTGAGCGGTGGTTACACGGTCTCCTATACGTGGCCGTGTGTGTATGCGTGTGTGTGTGTGTGTGTGCGTGTGTGTGTGTGTGTGTGCGTGTGTGTCTGTATGTAGCCTGCAGGCCTGCAGTACCTTTTATGACCACACATGTTAAGGGAGGGGCGCTGTTGTTCAGGCCAGGCCAGACCAGGCACACACACACGCGCACACACACACACACACACACACACACACAGGGGGGAAGGGGGGGGGGGGGGGGGAAACCACCGCTCAGTTCACACGGGTGTGATTTTTTTCTCTCTTTATGCATCTGTCCTGTCTGTCTCTCTCTCTCACTCTCTCTCTCTCTCTCTCTCTCTCTCTCTCTCTCTCTCTCTCTCTCTCTCAGTTCAATGCAGTTCAGCATTACTGGTATGACAGGAAACAGGCTTACATTGTTGCCAAAGCAATACAGTGTTACAAGAAATTATATGAACAATGAAAGCAATCAACACTCATAAAAAAAACAATAATTGACTGTCATTGAATACAAATGTAATCCAACAATCTCTCCCTTGCACTGGCTCTGTCTGTGTGTCTGTCTATCTGTCTTTTCTTTTTTGGTTATTGGTTAACAAAAGCTTTTCTTTTGGGCAGAGGGGTGGGCACGGTCGCGCAGTTGGTAGTGCTGTCGCCTCACAGCTGGAATGTCCTGGGTTCGAATCCCAGCGGGGACGCTGTGGGCGCTGGGTGGCATGCTCTCCTCCGCATCACCAGTGCTACCCTTACAAAAAAACCATGTAGTAATTCTGGTCTCTATACTGTATTGCAAATCACAACGTGATGACATCACACTGTTGTACTTTACAATACAAACTCCAAAATCAATCCTCCAGTTCTAGGCAACACAGAAGAGGGGGATTTTTTTTTTATTTCCACACAACTCCTCTAAGGTATACCAGTAAGACTCCCTAATCGGGAGATAAGCGACCGTAGGTCACTTATCTCCACAAATAGGGCAAAAATGTGTTTTGCCAAAATCTTCCTGATCCATGTTGATGACATGAGTGTAGACATACTGTGTAGTGATTTTCGTGATTTTAGGGCAAAATCTGTAGGAGCAGTGTCCAAAAATGTGTTTTTAAAGGTGGCGCTATATGGGAGAGATTCATGTTGATGGGATGAGTGTAGACATACTGTGTACCGATTTGCGTGATTTTAGGGCACAAATTGTAGGAGCAGTGTCCAAAAATGTGTTTTGCAAGAATCGGCCTCATGGTGGCGCTAGAAGAGGGCCATGTGAGAAATGAGGGGTGGGGTCTCCGCGCCGGCAAGGCGGACGAATAGGTACCGGCCCCGGCTGTCCCGGTCGCTCCTAGCCGGAGTTACGGCATTTTATGTGAGCTGCAGTGTAGGGGGTCCTCCACTGGGGGCGCCACCACTTTTGCATCCGTTCTGGAGCACCAGAGTGGGTGGTCCCCGGGAATTCCCCGTGAGCAGCCCCGTTGGGGTGGTCATTTGGTCAGTTTAGCACATTTGGTCATTTTTTACATCTGGGGGTCCCCCAGGGACCTGGGGGTCCCTGGAGCTCCGGGGGTCCTTGGAGGTTGTAGTTTGGCAGGTAAGGAACGTGTGTGCAAAATTTGGCATGGATCGGGCCAACGGTTGCGGAGATATGAGCAGGGCAAGAGTGTGACGTGTGAGGTGTGACAGACAGACTGACTGACTGACTGACTGACTGACTGACTGACTGACGGACTTACACTTTGTGCAGGTTTGATAGTAAATGCGACCTACGGTCGCAATTAATGACATAATGGACGAGTACCGGCTCCGCCCCCTCCAAAAGCTGCCTCCGCCACTATCACAGCGCGCCGCTATTGGCTTCATTCACTTCAATGGGAAATACGGCGGATTGTACACACATTTTACACATTAAATACTAATTCAGTGTTGGACCCAGAGCTTCGAAATCTCTTCCTGGCATGCGTTGGAGGAAGGTGTAGTAGCCTACACGGCTAATGGAACAAAACTATGGAACAAAACCGCAGAGGAATATTTGGGGAAAAAAAGGGAGGAAGCCCCTGTCTGTTGGACCACAGATCGCCGTTTTTTATATAAAAAAGACGATTTAAATATGAATACACTGTGTTGGCTAAAAGGCCATTGACCATGACTACAACACCTTATTTGTTATGTAAAATAGCTGCTGATAAAGTAGCCTAATGATGAATGAACAACGCGAAGTGTATTTTTTCTGACATGCAACAGGATGCGTGCAGGTGCGTCACAAGAGGGGGGAGAGGGGCTGAGTTACTAAGGCCCAAGGTGGAAGGGCCTTCATTATTTTATACGTTAGCTATTGAAAAATAGCAGATTATATAAACTCGAGAGTGCCGCGCTGCGAGCTTGTATATCTGCTATTTTTGAAATCCCCAGATGAAGAACATTCATGTGGGCCCGCAGTGAATCCTTGTACCCAGGGCCCAGAATTTGGTGCGACGACACCCTTGGCTGTATTTGCGACTCGCTGCGGCTAAAACTTTTCGGAATCGAGACGTTTTAACGCCAGAGATATCATTTATAAGCAATCGACATGATAAGAAACATGTAGGCCTAGCCTACATTTGATGCAGTTTATTCTGGTTGTTGTGAAATAAGAGAAATAGACAGAGTAGGATACTGCCTACCTCATTCGTCGCTATAGGCTGTTTAAACACCATCATCACAGATCAAATAAATACATTAACATGCCACGTCAAATTCACTGGTAGGTATATTTATTATATTTATTTGTTGTCTTTCTTACCTTATGTAGGCTACACAACTGTCCAGTCCAGTCAGTGATAAGTTGCTTTATATCAGATGAAGTAGCCTATTCCTTGGTGCTTCTTCATATAAACACATAGAATGTTTGTGTTGGTATAAATGAGTAGCCTACACATATTTTCTCAGTTCATATGACTTGATGAAAGTAACTCATATTCCGCCCAGGTCAATAACACTAATCATTATAATGGCATGAATCGATCTAAACAAATAAAGTCTGTGCTGATAATGATGATGGTAGTATGCTTATGGTTTATGTTAGGCAGGCCACTTAATAGATATATAGATAGAGAGATATCTTTATTATCCCAAGGGGGATAATCAGTAGCTATTTAACATAACAAATAAGGTGTTGATGTTATAGTCATGAGCCATTTAGCCAATACAGTGTATTCATATTTAAATCTTTCCGAGTCAGTGTAAAACGGCTCTGAATCCAGCAGAGAACTTCTGTATTCTCTGCTGCTTTGTTTTAATAGGCCTACATATTTTTCTAATTTCATGCCAGGTCTTGTTGACGGATTTGGAAGAGATTTCGAGGCTCTGGGTCCAAAACGCGACATGCAGTGTGTCTGTGTGTGACATTCTCCTCCATCGTGCTGACGGTGTTGTTGAATGACTGAGTGAGGAATGTCGGACTTCAAAGCAGTAACGTGGAGGGAAAGGTGGGGGCGGAGCTCCCGGTACTCGTCCATTCAATATTGAAAATGGGTGGTCTTCCCCTTTAAGTAAAAAATCAGATTTTTTCCACCACTGAACACTTCTATCATGTATAAATACCATTAAACCATGAACTTGAAGTCCACACCTGCTCCACACTGGCCTCTCACTCACAGTCCTCCCTCCTGGCAGATGTGAGTTTTGATCTCAGAGAACACTCAAACACTTGGCCACATGTACATAGCTGGAGAGTCTCTCTCACACACACACACACATGCGTGCGCGCGCACACCTCACCTCACCCCTTATGTGTGACAGGAGGCTTTGTAAACAGATCTTGGCATGACTGTTCAAGTAGAACAGTGTCCCCACACTCTCGCTCTCTCTCACACACACACACACACACACGCGCACGCACAAACACGCGCGCGCACACACGCACGCACGCACGCACACACACACACACGCACACACACACACACAAACAAACAACACGTACATATAAACACAGACACGCATGGATGAAAACACATCATACACACACACAAATGTTTGTAACATGGAGCTGTTATGCAATATTCTCCATGGGGGGGGGACGTTATTGGGAAAACAACAGCTCTCTGCTTATTCTGTTTCTCATTTGTTCTCTTTCCCTCTATGTTATCTCTCGCTGTCTCTTTCTTTCTCTTTGTTTCATCTCTTTCCCTCGCTCTGTCTACAGCAGCGGTTCCCAGACCTTTTAGCTCGGGACCCAAAAGAGACATTTTATGTCTCCCAGAGACCCCAAACTAGTGAAAATACCCTGTTGCGATGCGACTTGTCGTAAGCTTGTAGATCTGCTATTTTCACTACTTCTTAAAAAGGGGTATTTACTCGTAAGCCATAAAATTGGTCTGTGACCCACATATGGGTGTTACTGTAGTATCTGTCTCAATTTCTTTCCCTCTTCCATTCTAATCCTCTATAATCATCGTCTTATTCATTCATTCAGCGATTACTTCCCTCCATTCCCCCTGTCCTTGTTTCTCTTTGTTCACTCTCTTCATCTCTTCACCCCTCTCTCAGTCTGTAACACAAATTATATAATATACAAGCGCCAAATCTATCTGTTCACTCCTCAGTGGGTTCATATTGTCTCCGCCAGGCCAAGTGGCATGGCCGAGACTATGTTTTGCACCCTGTTCGTCCGTCCGTCCGTCCGTCCGTCCGTCCGTCCGTCCGTCCATGTGTCTGTGTGTCCGTCCGTCCGTCCGTCCGTCCCTCCATCCGTCCATGTGTCTGTGTGTCTGCGGTCCGTCCGTGTGTCTGTCTGTGAACAACTATATCTCTGGCACCGTTGGCATGATGTCAGCGAAACTGTGCACTCACACCTGCTGCGTGCCAGAGAAGAACCTCTGCCCAGTTGTTTTTCTCTATATCTCTTTCTCTCTACAGCATCTCTCTTTCTTTCTCGTTGTCGACCCTCTTTCTTGCTCTCCTCTCTCTTTCTGTTGTTTTGACTTGTGTAATCTTATGTTTTGATTTGGTTAGTTGTAAGTTTAGATTTAGAACTAACTCTCTCTCTCTCTCTCTCTCTCTCTCTCTCTCTCTCTCTCTCTCTCAAGCACGCACACAGATTCCCGGCTCGATCCCCGGCTCCTCCTGGTTTTGTGTCAAAGTGTTCTTGATCAAGACACTGAACCCCAGTAGTGGCACACAAGGAGCACCCCTGTGTGCCACTACTGCAGGTGGCTGCCCAGTGCCCACTGTTAATAGTTAGGATGGAATTTCCCCCATGAGGATCAAAATATCAACAACAACAACAACACTACAGTCTGTTCTCAAATCCTCTATTCGACAGTTCTATTACAGTATGTTTTGTTTTGTTTTTTTAAATCCAAATTCCCCCACATTTAGCTGAGCCACGCCGCAAGTATGTCTTATAGAACTGGCCTTACAGGTTGCACTGGTATCGCTATGGTAACAGCTTATCCCTCTATGACACCCATAAAAGTGCCACGTGTGTGTCTCTATTGTGTGTGCATGTTTATCATAAGTGTGTCATATGGTTAACTTTCACTTTCACTCTTGCAGTTCAATTTCATAGAAAACGCACACACTTTCTGAAAGTGTATTTGATCATCAGTGAAATATAACGGGGACGCTCAAACAAGAGGAAACCTGAGCCTCGTCTTTATCAGACTGGGGCTATTGAGTTTACCATAATCCCCTATGGAAAGAACGTGAGCGAGAGCTTAGTTGACATAATGCCACACACACACACGCGCACACACACACACACGCACACACACGCGCGCGCGCGCACACACACACACACACACACACACACACACACACACACACACACACACACACACACACACACACACACACACACACACACACACACACACACACACACACACACACACACACAGCTGGCCTGTGTTACTCAATGTACCGTAGGCGTAAGTGTGGAAGTGTTTTACCTGTTAGACTCTCACAGCTGGAGTGCTGGTGGAGTTAGAAGTATTAATGATGTCCTATAAACACACACGCGTACGTGCACAGATACTGTGTGAGATACAGTATATATGCATGCATGTATTGCTGGCAGACAGTGAGCCAGTGATCCTTGGCTGTGAAAGGGTTAACAGCGGTCACCATCCATCCATCCCAGCAGGCCGCGGTCAATTATTCATTCAGCACGCCGTGATCTGGTTTCATCAACTACCAACGCCAACGCCAGTGGTCGTACTGTAGAGCAGTGGTTCTCAACCTGAGGGTCAGGACCCCTAGGTGGGGCCTCCAATTATTTTGGGGGGTCCCTGGATGATTAACTTAATGTGCAACATTGTTTTCTCACTCAACAGTAAACAAACCAACAAAACGTTTAAGTGTATAGTGGGTTTATGCACATTTCTAAAGTGACAATTTAAGAACTTTTTAATACCTCTAAAATGACAAATTAAACATTTATTGTCAAATATTAAAGGCAGAAATTGTGAAAATAGCCGATCTATGCACGCGCACACGCATATACACATACACATGCACATACACACACACACACACACACACACACACACACACACACACACACACACACACACACACACACACGCTTAAGCTACATAAACAGGCAGGCATTTAGGCATCTGCAGAACACATAAACACGCTGTGCAGATGGACTCACAAAAAAAGTATAAAATAAATACATTTAATTCAGATGTTTCCGAGAGGTTAAATATAGTTCCTTGTTGCAGTGTTGAATGAATATGGAGCGCCCTGTTTTTAATGTAGAGCATTAGAAGCTGTTATTCTCATAGATCACTGTGTGTGTGTGTGCGTGCGTGCGCTCGCGCGCGTGTGTGTGTGTGTTCTGCTGACGTGCAGTATACACCTTTAGTACCAGGTGGTACATTTCACATGGGAGGATTCCCTGTCCAGGATCCCAGTTTTATTCCACAACTTTCCACTCAGCCTCGTTCCCAGTGAAAACAACAGCAACAGTTGGAGTCAGGAGATTGGAAGATAAGGTTGGATAACTGTGTTCAGAGTGACGCCTGCTGCCTTGCTCCACGGGACAGTGTTTTCAAAAGGCTGATGTCATTGTTGGGAGTGACTTCCTGCCAAAGCAGATCATTAGGCCTACCAAAAAAAAAGAGAGGAAAAAAACGGGGCCGCCTTATTTTGCTCTGCCGTCCATCAAAATATTATTCCAAATAATAGAACCGTAAAATCCTCAACATCCCCGCTGTTTAAAAAAACAAGCAGTGTGTAGCCGTGACCACGAGGGGAGGGGAGATGGCGTGGACGTGCGTTCCGCCAGTGACCCGGCCCACAGCGGTGGGCTGTGAGAATATAGTAATTGGGCCCCTGACTAATTGGCAAAACGCTTAAGATTTGAATGATAATAATATTTAATATTAAAACAACGAATAGTTTTCATTGTGATAACGATAATTATTTGGGGGGGTCCCCAGATGATTAGCAACTTTGTTTTCTCACTCAACAGTAAACAAACCAACATAAAGTTTAAGTGTGTAGACTGTAGAGCAGACCTGGGCATCGTACGGCCCGGGGTTCACTCTGACCGGCGCGAGTACATCTTGCAGGGAGCACTGCCTCTTGGCCTGGCCCTCCACATTATAGTCTGTTGTTCATGTGGCCCCATGGATAAAATAAATGCCCACCCCTGCTGTAGAGGGTATCTACACATTTCAAACGTGACAATTTACCACTGTGTTAAGGAGTCAGATGGGTGGGCCGCAAACACTTTCGAGCTTTTGCAAGTGGGCATTCCGTGACACTGACGCTCCATCCCAATGTTTTGAACCTGGAGGGAATAGAACTCATACTCAGTCATTGGCTGCTGAATTCAGTTTGCCTTGAGGATAAAAATACATACAAAATACATACCAAAAAAACCCAAAACAAAACAAAAAATCACACTCGTGTGAACTGAGCGGTGGTGTGTGTGTGTGTGTGTGTGTGTGTGTGTGTGTGTGTGTGTGTGTGTGTGTGTGTGTGCCCCCTGTGTGTGTGTGTGTGTGTGTGTGTGTGCCCCCTGTGTGTGTTTGTGTGTGAGTGTGCCTGGCCTATGCCTGGCCTATCCTGAACAACAGCGCCCCTCCCTTAACATGTGTGGTCAGAAAAGGTTACTGCAGGCTACATACCCGGAGACAGACAGACAGACAGACAAACAGACAAACAGACAGACAGACCCACACACACGGCCACGTATAGGAGCGTTGTGACCACCGCTCAAAAAGATGGCTATTATACACACCTAAATCCAGCTAATCTAATTATACACAGTAACATCCTGAGTCTTCATTTAATTGGGAGTGTGAACACCCTCAGAATTGAATTAAGAATTTTAACAATAAGACACACACACACACACACACACACACACACACACACACACACACACACACACACACACACACACACACGCATTGGGCATTTGTGGAATGAGCAGCACAGCTAAACGTGTGGTTAGCGCCCCCCCAAAATGGCCTGCAGTACTGTTCTGCTGGCATTCACTTTCATTTTGAGCTTCCCTGACACAGAGTTTAAAATGAACAAACTGTAAAAATGGCCAATATGTGTTGTTTTTATTTTCCTTATTACTGTGGGAGAGTGCAATCATTCAATGCTCCAAGCAACAGAGGTGAATACCAACAGAACAGTATCGCAGGCCATTTTGACAATCTTTTAGGCCGGGGGCACTACCCACACGTTTGGCTGTGTTGCTCATTCCACAAATTTCCGATGCATACACCTTGTTGTAAAGGCGACTAATCAACGATAAAAAATATATACGGTAAAACACAATACCAATTGGTATTATTAAAGGGGAGATATAATGGACTGCAGTTACGTTTCCAAGGTGTGATTACAATCACAACAAACTCACACGTGTGCACACACACACACACACACACTCACAGGGGACGGCACAGGCTCCTGGGATGGGTTAATGTGATGTGGTCAGGCGTCGGGAGACAAACACAAACATCTCCCTAATGACTCCCAGCCAGGGACGTGCTGGGCCCCTGATTCAGCCCGGGAAAAAGAGTTGGAGAGGCCCTCATTGCGCGCTATGGAGAGAGATCTCTCTCTATAGCGCTGCTGCTACTCAAAGATTTGCCATTTCAGATCATGACAAGTGACAAGCCAGTGGGCACATGAGTTAAATGTTGTCCTTGTCGTGTGGAAACCTTGTATGTCCAAAACCGTTTGTTTTGTATTTATAATTTTAAAAATGATTTAAACTAGTGAAAACAGCCGATCTACAAGCACACAACGCCTCGCATCGCGAGGCGTTGTGTGCTTGTAGATCTGCTGTTTTCACTACTTTTGTGCGACGGCCTTGTATGGTGAAGCAGGGCTTTGCTTTGCGAAAAGATGTACAAATTTGAAACTTGGAGATACGAGGTTTCTGCCCGACAGTGGCGATTTACTTTGTTGGCTGCCCCGCCCCCAAAATGCAACGAAGGCTGACATTATTATTATTATTTTTATCCTAATGGCCGGCCTGGACCGGCCGGGAATGAACCGGCCGTTCGTTAGTTGTCCCGCTTTTCCCAATGGCCAGCACGTCCCTGCTCCCAGCTGCACAGCTCCCTGTTTACCTTATGGAGCAGTGGTGCCCAAACAGTGGGTCGCGGAATTTTTTGTTTCCTACATTTTGTTTTTAATTATTATTATTATTTCAAAGCGCTTTCAAAAACATTCACCAAAAAGCTATGATTTTCATGAACAAAAAACAATGTTTTCACTAGTTTGGGTCCCCGGCAAACATATAATTTCTCTTTTGGGTCTCGAGCTAAAAAAGTTTGGGAACCGATGTTATAGAGACTCCAACCACTTCCTTCTCTACCCTTCCTCTATCTTTTTATCTATCTATGTCTGTCTCCCTCATTGTTTTGCTATCTCCTTTTTAAACAGATAATTTCTGCATGTTGTTGAATTGGCTTCTGAAAATAAGTAATGCTGTCAATCCCAAATAGCATCTATCATATTCCCTTAAGTCAGCGGGTGTGTGTGCGTGCATGCGTGCATGCATTCAGTTCCTCAACCAAGTAGCAAGTATGTTTTATGAATCAATACTAAACATCTTGTACAGTAGGTATACTGTAGGTATATTGATAAGAAATGTAAATTAACTACAATCTCGCTCACTGTTCTCTCTGTTTATTCTTTTATTTGTCTTCGACCATTTTTTCTGCATTCATAATATACCTCCAACACTACCCTCTCTCTCTCTCTCTCTCTCTCTCTCTCTCTCTCTCCTTCTCGCTCACACACACTTACTGTATGCGCGCTACTGTAAACAGAAAGAGTATACCAAACAACACACAGTAAATACAAAGCATATAACAAATAACAAGTACTATATAGTGTAGTAAACACACAGACAAAGACAGCCTAGTTGTTGTCCTCTGTCTCTCTCAATGTAAACTACCTACTGTACCATTCTCCTATCTCCATCATACATCTATTTCCATCTGTAGCTCTCTCTCTCCCCATCTCTCTCTCTCTCTCTCTCTCTCTCTCTCTCTCTCTCTCTCTCTCTCTCTCTCTCCCCATCTCTCTCTCTCTCTCACTCCTACTCTCTATGTATTTTTAGCAGATATACAGTACAGTGTCATGGTGGTACAGTAGCCTCACGTGTAGTTGTAACAATAAACTGGTTGCATAACATACAGTACAGTATACAGTAGTGTGTGATATGTGTTAGGTGTTTAAGGTGAATATGTAAGTGTGTGTTCGGTGTGTGTGTGTGTGTGTGTGTGTGTGTGTGTGTGTGTGTGTGTGTGTGTGTGTGTGTGTGTGTGTGTGTGTGTGTGCGTGCGCGTGTGTGCGTGCATGCGTTTATGTGCATTAAGTTGGTTCCATGTTACGCTACTCTCTGTTCACCTGTCCCTAATCATTATCAGCTGAGGTTACCCCACACCCCTATGAACCTGTCACCATAAATCTGTCACTGGGCGTGGAGATGTTACCTCAATGCATTAAACGTCTATAGCCATACCGGTATGTGCTCATGTAAAGTTATTTGTGGAATGAATGAATGAAAAAAAAGAAGAAAAAAAAAAATGTAGTACCCGACCGTTAAAGTAATAAGTCACGTTGTGTGATATATTTGCTATTTTTGAGGATTGTGAAAAGTTTTGTTTATTTTTTGTTTGAATTAAAATTACATTCCCAAAAATAGGGACGCCAGTTTCACATGTGGTTCACTTTCAACCTACTGTAAGCTACAGAGTATCAGACAGCAGCAACCAATTGCTAATCTCGTTTTCAAATAAACGGTTGTGACGGGTGTCCTGCTGAGAACATGCATCAACATGCACCTTCATTACTGTGACACTATACAGCATGTGATCAATGCAAGACAACACACATTTATATAGCACATTTCATACATCATTTCAAGGTGCTTTACATAACGTTGTTGTCGGGCGGAAACCTTGTATGTCCAGAACCTTCTTTTTTAAATTATCTTAAAAACTATTTAAAATACCGGTAGTGAAAATAGCTGATCTACACGCGCCGATCTACAAGTGCTTGTAGATCGGCTCTTTTCACTACTTTAG
>NC_137813.1:19976750-19991750 GCF_963921795.1 Nannobrachium achirus | reverse complement strand
CTGAAACCCACACTATAGCCAGAGCGCTGGCGAGCCATCAATAATAGATGGTGTACCAACCAACGTACGCTGGCTGGGCTGTCGTTTGAAGCTGCTACCTGCCTGCCTGAGACACGGAGGCTGAGGCTGTGGACAAAGCTATCGAGACATATAGGCCTCCAGACCGGGCATAACGTCTAGATAAGAGAAAACAATAATGGGCCATTGTGTTTCGCCGGTTAGGTGTGCACTGTGCAGACACTGGCAATGTCGTCACGCTCAGAGTCAACCACAAACACGCACACACACACACACACACACACACACACACACACACACACACACACACACATGCACTTTCTCCTACACGCCTTTTCCCTCTTCTAACCTGGCAAATATGATCTTACTGTTGGCGAGCTACAGCTGAAGAGTGTTTATTTTTTTTATTTTAACCACCTTTAGGTAGGTTAAATACATTGTAAATGATCCATTGATTCTTACTTTGGTCTTGTAAGACAGTCGGTCACATTGTGTGGGATAGCAGTTTGGTAGATATTTGTAAGACCTGAGTGCTTTCTTGTTAGTCTGAGGCTAGGCAGTACAGTATGTTGTTGCACGCCCCCATCTGCTGGCTCATTGAGGTAATGCAATTTAGTTCAATTCAAAGGAGCTTTATTGGCTTTATTGGTTTACATTGCCAAAACAAGCTTCAAAAATTAAATAAAAACTGTTGAAAAGGGGGAACATAATTATATACAGTTGGAGGGGGTACAGCATTGTGCAAACAGAGCTATGTCGCATTGTGTAATTTTATATATATATATACAGGGTATAAAGCTATTGGAACAAATAGCAGCATTTTTTTAATGCACTGTTACGTCCATGAATGTTCTTCTCGGAATATTGAATTCAGTTCTTCTACGTGTAATGTTGGTTTATATATCTACCGTTAACACAACAACACCACAACCACGTAATAAGTCATTAGACGTGCAACAAAGTGGCCAAATGCATATTTTTTAACAATGTTTTGTTCCTCTCCCTTCCTCCCACCTCCCGTTCTTTCCCCAGGTGAATGGAGTGAACATTGAGAGCATGCGCCATGCAGAGGTCGTGGCCTTCATCAAGAACGCTGGAGATGAGACCAGGTTGCTGGTGGTGGACCCGGACACAGACGAACACTTCAAGAGGATGGGCATCGTCCCAACCGTCTGCCATCTCAGAGGTAAGACTACACTACCCCAAATGCACCGGGGTGCTCTCCGGTTGTCTTACATTATACTTGTAACCTATTATGACACAAAATATGTGTAGTGATAATGATACTAATAATAAGTATTGTTGTTGTTCAGAAAAACTAAGTATATGTACTCAAATACTGTTCTTTAGTACAATTTTGAGGCATTTGTACTTTATATGAGTATTTCCAATACTTTTTCTACTCCACTACATCTCAGAGGCAAATGTTGTAGTTTTACTCTGTTACAATTGTTTTAAAACTTTAGTTACTAGTTTCTTTGTGCATTTCGATTATTACTACAAATCATACATTAAATAACATCACATTTTCACTAGTTTTGTGCAACAGTCCTGTATGACGATTGACTAAGCAGGACTTTAGTTAACGAAAACGCAGAAATTTGAAGCTTGGAGATACAAGGTTTCTGCCCGACGGTGACGATATGTCGTCGTAGTTGTAGTTTTTATAAAAATATAAAAACAGCATCATTATTTTCTAGTTACTGTATACCCTGTGTTTGTGACACAATGCTTTCCTCAGACTATGACCCGTCCATGTCCAACGGCTCGCCCAGCCCTCAGATCAACGGCAGCTCCGCCTCACAGTCCATCAGGTCCACGCAGTCTGACCTCAGCAGCCAGGGGAACAGCACACAGGTGACTGACTGCCCGTTTACATGATTACACACTGGTTCCTGTGCTTGTACCCATATTCAATCCCCCAAGAACACACAAGGACGAGAGAGCCTCCTGCAGGCACGTGCACACATAGACATCAAAGGGGGCATGGCAGACGGTTGCCCTTTTACCCGTTCGTAAAAAGTGCCCTCTCCGGACCATAAATGCAGTTTTCACTATGGTGAAAGAAATGCAATATGCCCCCTTTCCATGCCATACCTGAAGGCAGAATTCAAGAGAATTGCCTTAACTCTCCTGAACTTGAATACAGCATTTTATGTTGAAAGAATTGCCCTCACTGTGTAGAAATCCATGCTGTGGTGTACGCCACCTCTCCAGTATTGACTTTTTTATGCTTAGTTCAGTGCGGTATCACAACGCGTCGCAGCGTTGTGAGCTTGGAGGTCAGCTATTTTCGTTATTTTCACCAAAAGGCCCTTTTAGAAATTTGAGCCCCTGCCTCTCTAACATTCTCTGCACGTCCCTGGCCTCCTGTTGGCTCTGGCATAGGGGATTGGACGATAGCTGGAAGCCTGGTGGAGAGGGCCAGTGATCCTCCCCCAGAAAGGTTTGAACATAGTAGATGTAATTTCCTGTTTTCTGGTGAATTTTGGGAGCAAATCCAGGAGAAATGACAATTCAGATGCACCGCAGAAGACAGGTGTCAACATTCATAGAGTTGTGCCGATTCAGGAGCATAGGCAATCCTGTGTGAGAGATGGTATAGTGGTATAAAAATTGGACTGTCAGTGCAGATGTCCCATGCTCAAACCTCAGTCCTTCTACTTTGCTGTAAAATATTTACATTTTCAAGATTAAAATACAAAAGAACTACTCAAAAGCACCAGAAAATATCTGTAGTGGCATACGGTTTATCTGTAGTGGCATACGGTTTAGCAGACTGGTGATTGGACTCTCAGTTCAGAGGATCCATGTTCTAATCATAGTCCTACTAGGAAGGAGGTTAATACCTCTGGTGAGAGATGGTCTACTCTAGTGGTCTAAAGATCAAAATCTCAGTCCTCCTACGTTGCTCTATTGCTTCGACTTTTTCGAGGCTAAAGCATCGGAAATCACCTATGGTGTAGTGGTCTAAAGATTTGACTCTCATTGCAGAGGTTCCATGTTCAACTCTCACTCCTCCTATGTTGCTGTGTTACTTTAAAATGTCTTTTAAGGTTAAATTACTAAAGAATTAGTCAGAAGCACTAGAAAATGCTTCAACCGAGAGATGGTCTAGTGGTCTAAAGATCAGACCCTCAGTTCAGAGGTCACATCCCGGTTCATGTACAGATCATAGTGGTGTTACTTTTCAAGGTTAAAATACAAAAGAAATACTCCAAAGCACGAGAAAACATTTGTTGTGAGAGATGGTGTCCTGGTTTAAAGATCAGACTCGCAATGCAGAGGCCATAAGTTCAAATCCCTGTCTACCCACAGTTTATTCCTGGAGTGCTTTGACCTTTTCAAGGCTAAAATAGAAGAGAACAACTCAAAAGCACCAGGAGATACCTGATGAGGGCCCAAAGGTGCCTTGGCTCAATGGTGCATACCTGCCAACCCTCCTGTTTTAGGAAGAAGTCTCCTGTTATTTGACCATGTCTCCTGTTCCAGAATGTACCCCAAAACAGGAGATTTTCACCCTTTTTCATATTTGTAAGTAGCCTTAGTAGTAGTTTTTTTTTCATATATGGTCATTTCAGTCCAGAATGAACAGGTTTTATCAAAAACAAAATGTGTGTCCCATGTCCATATATGGGTCCCATGTCCATATATGGGACACACAGATCAGAGTCTGATCTAAAGATCAGACTCTCATGGTTATGGAGTAGTGGTCTAAAGATCAGACTCTCATTGCTGATGTTCCATGTACAAATCTCAATCCTCCTACATTGCTGTTTTACTTTGACATTTTCATGGGTAAAGTACAAAATAATTACTCAAAAGCACCCGATCTTTTTAGGTTGGAGATGGTGTAGTGGTCTAAAGATCAGACTTTAGGTGCAGAGGTTCCGTGTTCAAAACCCAGTCACCTTACTAATTGCTGCTCTATTACTTGGATCTTTTCAAGGTTAAAATACAACATGAGTACTCAAAAGCACCAGAATACATTTACAGTGAGAGGTGGCCTAATGGTCTAATGCTCAGACTCTCAGTTAAGAGGTTCCATGTTCAAATCCCACTCAACCTACAGTCCGTCTCTGGAGTACATTGACTTTTTTAAGGCTGAAGTTGGCTACATTTTCTCAATTCCTTCAGTGGCCTCAGGGAATACATTTACAGTGAGAGGTGGCCTAATGGTCTAATGCTCAGACTCTCAGTTAAGAGGTTCCATGTTCAAATCCCACTCAACCTACAGTCCGTCTCTGGAGTACATTGACTTTTTTAAGGCTGAAGTTGGCTACATTTTCTCAATTCCTTCAGTGGCCTCATGGAATGTAGGTAAGATTTTTCTTCTGTAAAATTTCTGTTGGACAGAGTTCTTTCAGATATAACCCCCCACCTTTAGCTCTCAGGAAACAGGGGGAGGGACACCCCTCCACGATGGTCCTCCGTGTACCTTGGGCATGGGACTTGAACCTGTCTGAAACCTGCCTGTAACAGGGACAACCGATCAAGCGACCATACCATTGAGCCAAGGCACCTTTGGGCCCTCAACAGGTATCTCCTGGTGCTTTTGAGTTGTTCTCTTCTATTTTAGCCTTGAAAAGGTCAAAGCACTACAGGAATGGATTTGAACATGTGACCTCTGCATTCGGAGTCTGGTGTTTAAACCACTACACAATCTCCCATGGCAGACAATATCTGGTGCTTTTAAATACTTCTTTAGTATTTTAACCTTGAAAAGTAACACAACAATGATCTGTACGAGAACCCGGATTTGAAAATGAGTCCTCTGAACTGAGGGTCTGATCTTTAGACCACTAGACGCATTTTCCAGTGCTTTTGGCTAACTCTTTTATATTTTAACCTAGAAAGAAATGTTAAAGTAAAACAGAAACATAGGAGGAGTGAGATTTGAACATGGAACCTTTGCACTGAGAGTCTAATCTTTTGACCTCTAGACCATCTCTCACCATAGATAGCTCCTGGTGCTTTTGAGTAATTCTTTTGTATTTTAGCCTTGAAAAAGGTCCAAGTAATACAACAACGTAGGAGGACTGAGATTTGAACCTGGAACCTCAGCACTGAGAGGCTGATCTTTAGACCGCTAGAGTAGACCATCTCTCATCAGCATACCTGCCAACCCTCCTGTTTTAGCAAGAACTTAAGTCTCCTGTTATTTGACCATGTCTCCTGTTCCAGAATGTACCCCAAAACAGGAGATTTTCAGCCTTAAAATGCCAAATGGTGAACAGATTTGATGCAAAGTAAGACATCTTGACTTCTCATCTTTAAGTCACTACTTAAGTGAATATCTGTATGATCTTGCATGCATTGCCCACACACCCCAAGCAGACCCCGCCTCAACCATGGCCAGATTTGAACAAACCTATTAAAGGTACTCTACTTCACAGACCTCATTACTAGTCTGCTGCACCAGCACGGCGAGGTCATCTCACAATGCTTTCTGAACTGGTTTTGAAGTTATTCTGCTGGAAATCAGTCTTTGAAGTAAGATCTTCAGTGGAGCTTAAACCCACAGCCTCTATATCATTAGCTCAGTATCCTAACTCATTAAGCTACTTGCTGCTTGCAACATAATTGTCTTTTTTCTTATTAGACGAACAACAAACAAATTGTGGGAATTGCTCCTGGAGGTGTCAAACGCCTACTTTTGGCAGTCAAATGGTGTAATTCAACTGACTTTATTTAATTCAGAATTTTAGCCTTGAAAAAGTCAAAATACTCCAGCAATGAAGTTCTTTGATGGAGTATTTTGACCTTTACCAGGGATTTGAACATGTAACCTTTGAACTGATAGTCTGGGCGCTAGACCACTACACCATCTATCACTGGAGATATTTTCCCATGCTTCTGACTGATCCGTTTGTATTTTAACCTTGAAAAGGTCCAAGTAAAACAACAGAAATCTGTGAAGGGATTGGGAATTGAACATGGCACCTCTGAACTGAGAGGCCAATGTTCAGTCCGCTACACCAACAGGGGTCTGAGGGTCCTCCCCCAAGAACTTAATCTTAACATATATTTTCCTGTGTTCTATTGAATTTTGCACCAATGTTTTGCCTTGCAACAAAACAGTTTTAAGGTCAACCGCACCAAAGCAACTCTTTGCAACTGACATAACGTTTGCATGATGTTGCAAGGGCCAGGCCAATGATTGGTGTCAGAGCATGACATTAAGGCTTGGCCTGTTGTCCGGGACAACTAATACATATTTAAAGTAAACGTAGCCTACTGGCTCATGGTTTCACCTTTTCTGTGATTCTCCTAGCAGCTTTGTGCTGTGTGCAGACTATGGACGGTGGAGTGGAGGGGGCCAAGGGGGGTCTTATTTATTTGTAAAAAAGGGAAAAAAAGTGCCCTGAGCCACACTAGACCACTGGTCTACATAATGTTCAAATCCTGGTCGTCCTGTGGTTCAATGCTGGAGTGTTTAACTTTACCAACTCAAAGCTAACATATTAAAGAACACTTCAACATTACTAAGAGACGTCTGGTAGGTGTATGCTACAAACAGACAAACATAGCATGCTACTAGGAGCGATGCATGCACCGATCAAACATTATGTCACATCAGAATCAAGGCAAAACACGAGACCCAAAATCAAATACCCAAAACATTTCCATGTCTGCGAACAACATCAACGCTGATTGGCCACTTCTTTCCTTGATTCCTCAATTCCTCCTCGGTGGAAAGCTTGTGCCATTTTCTCCGAGGAGGCAAAACGGTTGGATTTTTTCATCTTGGCCAGGTTTGAACGAGGATGCTGCGTTCAAACTTGGGCACGAATTACGCAAACAGGGGACTTACGCAAACGGTCACCTCGGTATCTTTCAATATTGACCTGACACAATCCCTGAAAATAAGGCATGTATAAAAAAAGTTGCTTCTTTTCACCTGAGGGGAGAGTTTCCCTTGTTGGACGTAGCATGTGGAAGTAACACATTATTTCAACTGGTTCCTTTCCCCTCCATCAGGTGCCCCGGCTGGCCAGGGAGAGGCAGTATGGGGACTAGGATTACTGGTCTCTATACTGCACACACATTTTCAAAATGTTTAAAAAAATAGTTGATAGTTAATAGTTAAACCATAAAATAATGCTTACGGTAACAATGCGTTATGATGCGTTCCAGGTCTTAATGCCTGTGTGTCTCTCTCTCCCTGTGTATACGTCTTGTTTAGCTGGCGGAAGATGAGGGAGGCCGCCTGGACCCTTTCAATGAGCTGGGCCTGCGTCTGAGCCCCACGGCGGCCGAAGCCAAGGAGAAGGCCCACGCCAAGAGAGCCAAGAAGAGGGCGCCGCAGATGGACTGGAACATGAAATATCAGCTCTTCAGCAACTTCTGAGACGTTGTTCTGCTCCCCTTCCTCCCGAGGTCACTTCAAAGATCCTTTGGAAATACAAACGCTGTGAGCCCTTTGCTCTTTTTGTATTTGATGGGGTATTTTTTGTTGTTGTTGTGGAACATTCTCTTTTTAATCCCAGGAAACAATATTCTCAAATATGACCACAACCGAGACCACGATTTGTTCCCCCAGCTCAGCCCACCACGCACGAAGAAAAGCACAGAATAATGATGGTTTACAAAGGTTTGAGCCATTTCTGCAAGCCTCGGAGAGAGCTCCCCTGGTGATGGATGGACTGCCGACTTGTAAAGTTCCTGTTCTTACTTTTTGCACACTTTTACAACTGAAGGAAATCCACTTTGGAAAAAAGCCTTGCATACGTTAGAGTTTTTTCCTCGTTTTCTTAGAACGTGTCCTTTTTTCCCTCCCACAGATTCCCTCTCATTCTATCCTTGTTATGGTCCCCACTTCCAGACACAAGCGGGGGGTTAGTTATTTTTGTATTAAAAAAAAGAAAAACAGAAAATGAGTAAAAGTGTCATCGTCACAACCCCAGACTGCATTGAAAGACTTTTATGAACACTGTGACTTTTAATATTTGCGGACATTGGAGCTCTGTTTGTATTGGCCCATGAATTGGAGGGTCCCATTTGGTGTTACAGTCGTTCCTATTATTCTCAGTGATTAACGTTGGTTTCCATCCACTTACAAGCAAGATAGAGGACTGACAAAGCTGTTTTGTTCATTCATTTACTATTGGTCAATGTATGCCTTTCCTTCTGGTTTCTCAACATGTATTTGTCTACCCTCTAGCACAATTGTATTTGTATCTATATACATACAGTATATTTTATTTTTGCATAGAGTTCAGTGACAATCAATACGCTTCTTCCTGTACCTTCTCCTGACTGCTGTAGGCCTTTACATCAGCTCAGTGGTTCTCAACCTGTGGGTCGGGACCCCCAGGGGGGTCCCCAAATGATTTTGGGGGGTCCCCAGATGATTAGCTTAATGAGAAACATTGTTTTCTCACTCAACAGTAAACAAACCAACATAATGTTTAAGTGTATGGAGGGTATCTGCACATTTCTATAGTGACAATTTAAGGACTTTTAAGACCTTTCTTAATACCTCTAAATGACAAATAATACATTGGCCAAATTGTCAGACATTAGAGGCCTGAAAAGGTTGAGAACCACTGCCTTAGATTAAGACGCTCGTAGCGTCCTAATCTAAGGCTAACATCAACCGTGCTTTACTCAAAGTGAGCCAGCATCACTTCCTTAATGTTTAACATGTAATGCATGTACAATATTGATCACTAACCTCTGTCCCATACTTTAGGTATATTTGCTCCAATAAACCCATAAACACAGACATAAATGATGGGGACCACCACTAATATGAAACGTATTAATAACAGGAATAATGCAAAGTGGAGCCAGATGGACGGGTCATGTGAGGACAAGTGGTATAAATAGTTGAGGGTAAAAGCTATGATGAATGTCATTGATCTGCAAGTCAATGCCTGTTGTGTCCAGCAGAGGGCGGTCTAAGCCAGCAAACAGAGGTTTCCCTGCATATACAGAACAGTGCTGTGTGTGTGTGTGGCAGTGAAAAGCTCAGAAAATTGCAGTGGTGGGAAAAATACTCAGGTTTCTTACTTAAGTAAAAGTACTGTATTGTAGAAATACTCTGTTACAAGTAGAAGTTCTGAATTCAAAATGCACTTGAGTAAAAGTACAAAAGTGTTGGCATCAAAATGTACTTAAAGTACCGAAAGTAGAAAGTCATTATGCAGAATGTCCCATTTCACACGTTTTCAAATGTCTAAAGAATATTTGAAAATAGCAGATCTATGCTACAAGCTCACAATACATCGCAACACATTGTGAGCTTGTAGATCGGCTATTTTCAAATGGCCGAAATGTATAGGCTATAGGGCTGAAGTGGGCATTGTATATTTTGTAATAATAATACAAAACTAAAAAGTAACTAGCTTGTAAGTTTTAAAATAATTGTAGTGGAGTATAACTACAATATTTGCCTCTGAGATGTAGTGGAGTAGAAGTAAAAGTACTGACTAAAAATACCTAAAAGATTTAGCTACTTAAGTAGGCCTACAGTACTTGAGTAAATGTACTCAGTTACTTTACACCACTGTAAAATTGTTTATCTGAGACATCCATCACCACCTCACAATGTTTTGCACTGGCAGGAAGTCCTAAAACAAAACCTAAATGAACATGAAAGAGAGGGGAGAGAGAGTTCATGGTAAAAATCTACTCCCCATGGTATTTATGTGGCAGATGGCTGGGAAGGTCAACCTCGAAACGCGCCCAAAACATCCGATCTACAAACTCACAACGCGTTGCGAATGTGCCGCGTTGTGAGCTTGTGGATCTGCTTTTGCAGAGCGGCACCGTCGTACAACGGAGCATAGATTAAAGTGATCTAATGGAGTGGAGAACATGATGCTGTTACTATGTTAATGTAAACTGAATGTAAAGTGAGAAAGGGATGAGGGTAAAGTATGTTAGGATTTGTTTTTTAAATGCCAGCTTTAGAATGAAAACTCAGTAAAGAAGGTAAACTACTAGGCCTACTAATACACCTGTACTCGTTGTCCACTCTGTCCTCACATTGTTCATAAGTTAATACAAATGTGTAGACATACCAATGAATTTACAATCTTCTGTATCAATAAATATGAGGGAAAACAAACAAAATGAAATGAATCAGTGTGGTTGTTTGGTTTCTTGACAATGAGTTCACTTGAACAGTCATTCAATAATATTTTATCTCAAAAGTTCAGTATTTTGAGCCAAAGGATAGAATCAATAAACATGGCACGCAGAACTAATACAAGTAAGTCAATAATCCATATACTGTAGCAGGGCATCTTACAGTAGATACAGGTAAACAACTGAAAATGCATCAGGACAGTCAGTCATTTTGTTTTCAAAGTATCGAATTAAGAACTAACAAGTTAATGTGCTCATACCCGGAATTTGATTTGGTGAAGTGGGTCAAAACAAACCATGGCCCTGGCAGATTGGTTGAGCCCGTCTGGGGAGCCAGAGTTCCTGGTTGTCCCATGACGATGCCAGGCCAGGCCAGCAATGTGTCGATGAGTGTCCCTGAGCAAGACTCTTAACCAGTGATCGAGTTATACCCATAGCTCTGGGAGCGAAAAAAAATCAGGTAATTGCGGATATAAAGTCGCCTAAAACGGGTAC
Organism: Nannobrachium achirus; assembly: GCF_963921795.1. Lineage (NCBI taxonomy): Eukaryota > Metazoa > Chordata > Actinopteri > Myctophiformes > Myctophidae > Nannobrachium > Nannobrachium achirus. The sequence continues at coordinate 19,981,142 of NC_137813.1, read as the reverse complement.
TTTCCTATATTAAATCATATTAAATCGGGTATTTCGCGGATATAAAGTCGGCTAAAACGGGTATTTCCTATATTAAATCATATTTTTCCTTTCACAATATTAATTCGGGCTTCACATTGGCTATGTTGACAACTCCAGGCAGTCTTTTCTGTTCATATTAACTCACCATTATTGCTCAGCCTCCAGTTCCCAATTCCTCCATCTGATGATCTGAGCTCTGAGCCATCCAGCCAAAAGTTCCCGTTCTGGTAGCATAAAGTCGGCTAAAATGGGTATTTTTCTTTCTCAAAACAAGGCGGGTCGGGTTCATATTTATTTACTAAAAAAAACAATGTCACGGGCACAGGCTACAGTCTTGCTCACAAGACAGCGTTGTTTGGTTGTTTGTTGCTGTCCGAGTGTCCGCCTTCCTTTGCCGTCCGGGCCGTGGCTAGAACAGACACTCGACGCAGTGGTTCCTAGCTTATGGGGAAAGAAAGCCTGGTAGGCGAGGTTAGGGGAAAGGTAGGAAGTAGGAACCATTGCAGCGAGTGTGTTATAACCCGGACGGTAAAGGAAGACTCACACCCCACATTAAATGCGCCTGATTTATAATAATAAAATTAATAGTAGGATTAAACGGTGTGATGTCATTGTTTAGTCTTACTGTCTAACATGTTTATTTAGTATATCTAGTTAACATAAATAATATAAATTCTTCCAATGGAACATAAAAAAAAAGAAAACGAAAAAAAAAAAAAAAAAAAATACACACTTAGAAAAAAAGAGACCCCAAAGGGGGTTGTTGACTATGGGGTCCCAGACTTTAACTATGGGAGCTAAGCCCCTACTGGCTCCCACATAACTCGAACTCTGCTCTTAACCCCTAATTGCTCCCCGAGCGCCGCTCACGGCTCCTAGTGATTATAGATGTGTAAATGCAGAGGAACAAATGTACATAGGTTATGTGCAAATATACTGTGACAAAAAAACACCCTAAGGATTATTATTATAGAATAATGTAGTAGCAGTAGCACACAAGTATGTGAAACGACACGTGCTGACTCCGTCCGTCTGGACGTGTACACTTTTTTACGGTCTATGGGTTTGCCGCTCTGACATCACGCTCTGGCTTCACTGTGATGTCACACTAACAGAATCCCTTTTATGCTCATATATGGAGTTCCCTGATATGACATCATATATTAAGCCCATGTCTAACAGGACTTCATATGGGAATGCCCATATGTGGAGGCCACATACCACACTAATAGAATCCATATATGGCCAAGACAGCCCATATCTGTGTGTCTGGTTCTTTTTTTTTTAAAGATTTGTTTTTGGGCTTTTATGCCTTTATTGATAGGACAGCAGACTGACAGGAAATGGGGAGTGACATGTGGCAAGGATCGTCCAGATCTGGAATCGAACCAGCAATGCCACCAGGCATCAATGTCTATGTGGCAATGCCTAAGTGGTATGCGCTTGGACCAGTAGGCCAGCAGGTGCCTTACCTGACTACAAGCGTCAGACTCTTCACACACTACGTTTCACTTTGTTTAGGGGGTGATAATGTGCGGACTGATTTATCAGGCTAGCAGGTGCCCTGTGTGGCTGGTTCTACAGACAGGGATCTCAATGTATAGGCATAAAAGGGTATGATGTCAGATGTCATAGTCATAGACATCATAGGACCTTCACTTAATGAACTGAGTAAGCATGTTTGGGCTCTCACAGCATATCTCCATATAGAGTACATGGATCTCCATATATGGGTACCAGGGGTCTCCATATATGGGTCTGATATACATCACTGGCCAGATGGCCAAGACATAGGGCGAGGTCGCTTGTCGCCCGAGGCGTCTTACTACTACTACTAGTAGTAGTAGTAGTAGTAGTAGTAGTAGTAGTAGTATAGTCCAGTGGTTCAACCTGTGGGTCCCCAGATGATTAGCTTGATGTGCAGCATTGTTTTCTCTCTCAACAGTAAACAAACTAACATAAAGTTGCGTTGCGAGGCGTTGTGAGCATGTAGATCTGCTAGTTTCACAATATAACTGTGTTATACCAAATGTAATGCCTAAACTCTTGCTCGTCAGGGTGTGGGGGTCCCCAGTTAAAATATCATTATTTGGGAACTCGCGGCCTGAAAGGGTTGAGAACCTCTGGTATAGTCGGACAGACAGGCGACAGGCCTTTGGTGTCAGTTGTTCATAAAGCTGGCTGTCTGGTTTAAGCAGTTGTCTCTGAGCCTGCTAGCGCTAGACGGACCCTTGAAGCTGTGGAGCGGCTGCTCATATGACTGTCTGCGGTTGGAGGCAGTGCGGTTCCCATGCCAGCCTGTGATGTATCCAGTCAGGATGCAGAAGGCCCAAGCAGGAGATCTCAAGCCGCCTGAGGTGAATGAGGCATTGCTCATAGCCGTTCTTTTCTTTGAGCGGTACTCCTGGAAGGATCGAAGCTCCAACATCTGGCTTTGTCCCGGACAAAGCGTCCTGAAGGGGGGCCTACATTTGGCCTAAATCTGGCCTACATCTGGCCTACATCTTGGCACAAAGCGCTCAAGGTTTGTTGTATGCCCAGGGTCACATTGTCCAAGCTTCACGGGACGCTTAATGAAATTAACTTGCGCCGCTCATTTCACACTAGGTGGGATTTTTTTTACCACATGGCCTGTGTAGTTTGTGTGCGTGTGAGAGTGAGAGAGAGAGAGAGAATGGGAGGGGGCTGCTTTGTGAGAAGAGGCTGTTCAGATGTCATATAACCCTAATTGATAATGTGTGAAAAAAGAACCCCAGAAATATTGTTCTTTGAAAACACATTCTCCAGACTAACAGCCTATAACTCTTCCTTCATGTCCTGTCATGGAAATTAGGCTAATGTGAGCTGGATGGATGTTTCCCACAGAAGCGCAGCGCAGCACAGCACAGCACAACACAACACAACACAACACAGCACAGCACAGCACAGCACAGCACAGCACAGGTTCTGAAGTGGGGCCTGGGGACTCCCCAGGCGTGATTACTGAAGTAACAAGAGTTACTTCAGTAACAAATGGGTGTCGCACCAAATTCACTGCGGGCCCCCCATGAATGTTCTTCAAGCTCATGGCGCGGCACCGTGAGCTTGTATATCTGCTATTTTTCAATAGCTTAAGTATAAAATAATTAAGGCCCCTCCACCTTGGGCCCTAGTAACTCAGTCCCACTTTTCCCCCCCTTGCGACACCTCTGCTGACAGGCTGTGATGAGTGTGGGAGAGGCGTGGATGGAGGTCAGATGTAATGAATGAAGAATGGGGGACTAAGGGGAGCCATGGAGCTTACTGAGGATTACAACTAGCGCACAGACAGCTGTCATGCATTTAAGCCTAATGTATACTTTACACCGCACGCCGGTGATGCTCGGAGAAAATGTATGGATTTCAAGCCAACAACGATGCGTCTCCTTGTTAGTTCGGAAATCTGGGTAACAATTTACAATAAGGGACAAATTCAAGCCTGTTAGTTCATAGTTAGTTAACATGAATTCATAAGCAACCATATTATGGGCCATACATGTTTTCTTTTTTGTTTTAGCTTCTTTTTTTTCTGTCTTGACTCTGCAATACTGGTTGGTCTAAAACTTCCAGAGGGACCCCAGCAGGCTCACCACCTGGGGTCCCTCTGGCCCAACTGACCCACATGAATTTGTCCCTTTCTTGTAAAGTGTTACCGAAATCTGTTCTTTTTGGTGGGTGCGAGGGAATTTGAATTAGGCTTCATGCATACTGACAAACGCACGCACACGCACACACGCGCATGCATGCACACACACACACACACACACACACACACACACACACACACACACACACACACACACACACACACACACACACACACACACACACACACACACACACACACACACACCGGAAATCGTAGTCAAAGAGATGGGAAGCATGTGCAGTAAGGGCCAAACAATTGTGCTTATGTGATTAGCGCACTATCCACTCTTACTGGCATGCTTCACACACATTTGCAGTAGCCATTGCTTCTAAATGGACCACACCAGGTCAGCTGTACTTGTAAAGTGGACCAGTTCAGATCAGCTGTAGTAGCATATACATTGGTCCAAGCCAGGTTGAAATAACATTTGGGCCTTTCATTAGAAAAAAGAAAAGCCTTTCAAAAGAAAAACACACTGTGTTTTTCTTTTTAGTGCAGTGCGGTGTGACACGGTGTTCTGCTGGTGTCTCCACCTCAGCCCGGTTCGGTTGTGAACCAAACTGAACTGTTTTGTGATCTTATAATGTTTCCAAAAAAACAAAAAACAAAAAAAACTACTGTACCCTGTACACTATACTGACAGGGTACAGTATTGTTTTTCTTTTTCAATAAAGTCTAAGTTTCTAAAAGAAAGCTCACATGGC